>NC_133379.1:12589269-12631138 GCF_049309525.1 Garra rufa
AAAATGTAAATATGCTGACAACATGCTCACCCTAGATGTATGAGTTTGTTTCTTCATCAGATTTGGAGAAATGTAGCATTCCATCACTTGCTTACCAATGGATCATTTGCAGTGAATGGGTACCATCAGAATGACGGCTGATAAAAGCACCACAATAATCCACAAGTAATCCACACTCCAGTCCATCAATCATCTTCTTAAGAACTCCATCATATCCATCATTAAGGGTCAGGAGGGTTATTTTAGACACATGCTGTATTGTCTTTATGAGTGAGTCATTGAATCATTCACTCAACTATTTACTTGAAAATCACTGATTCATTAAGGAAGAACTTTAGTCCTATTTGGATGGTAATTGAACGTTTTTCCTAATGATCTAATGAACTCCACTGAAGGTATTTTAGCTGAAATTAAACACCGAACACAAGCCTATATGTGACCGTGGACCACAAAACCAGTCTTAAGCAGTGTTGGGGGTAACGCATTACAAGCAACGCAAGTTACGTAATAATATTACTTTTTCCAAGTAACTAGTAAAGTAACGCATTACTTTTTAATTGACAAGAAAATATCTGAGTTACTTTTTCAAATAAGTAAGGGCAGTTACTTTTCCCTCACATTTATTGATTAAAAGCTCTCCTGTCCCCATGTTGAGAGAAATTGTGAGTAAGATGTTACCTTAGTTCTAGAATAAAAGTCAACATGCATTAATTCATCTCACTCACAAAAAATAAACAGATACAGTATTCCTCAAAATGAAAAAAAAACAGTGAAATTCAACATAAACCTGCAATGATTAAATATGTTAAATTATACAAATATCCTTTATGTATTTAATCCCATTTTATCAACCAATGTCTTTGCTGCTGACCTTCGATGATCCAATTCATCCATAATAATGAGCTAAAATTATTTAAAATAATCTAACATTTGTTTTCGTTTTTATTATTGCTAAAGAATTGAATTTTTTTCTTCTGCAGTCTACTGTACAGATGTGAATTTACTTTTCTCTAAACCTCAGGCTTTTGGTGTAAAAAAGGCTTTTACATTTGCCAAAAATAGAACTTTTTATATTATATTAACAACAAACAAGCAAGCCCTGCCCAGATTTAAAATACAACAAAAAAGTAATGTAACACATTACTTTCCATAAAAATGAACTAAGTAATGTAATTAGTTACTTTTTTAGGGAGTAACTCAATATTGTAATGCATTACATTAAAAAGTAACTTTTCCCAACACTGGTCTTAAGTAGCTTGTGTATATTCATAGCAATAGCCAAAAATACATTGTATGTTGTTATAGTTAGTTTCAACAACAGCTTGATGAAGCTAACAAATGCACTGAGCAGCTGTGTAACCAGAAATCACTTAGCAACAAAGATAAAGCTGTCCTCAGCGGACATTCAAACTAATGTTTGATTATGAATATGAAGAATGAATGCTGTATCAGAAGCAGATAATCAGACCATCTCTCTCTCATAAAACTCTACATAATACAGTGAGCTTTTAATACAGTAATACAATAAGTTTTCAATGAAGCAACTGAACGTTCATTCGTTACTAGTTCTAAAGTGATGTTTTGGAATTAGTAACAGAGGCTTGTGCTGAGCTGTTAAACTGTCAAACTGAGATTTAAGATTTGAGTCTACTCATATGATTACTGCTCATCTAAACCTAATTTTTGGTTAGTAATATGCATTGCTAAGAACTTCATTTGGACAATTTTAAAGGTGATTTTCTCAATATTTAGATTTTTTTGCACCCTCAGATTCCAGATTTTCAAATAGTTGTATCTCGGCCAAATATGGTCATATCCTTACAAACAATCAACCTCAATGGAAAGCTTTTTTATTCAGCTTTCAGTTGATGTATAACTCTCAATTTAAAAAAAAATGGACCCTTATGACAGGTTTTGTGGTCCAGGGTCACATATGTGCAACATTAACTGATAAACGGTAAGTCTTTTCTCACTCACTTGCATAATATTAATTCTTAATCAAAAAATCATAGTTTACCTAATGTTGCTGTTGGACTGGTTTTGATTTCATCCATTTGATTGATCTGATATCACTGTGACAACATTGCTAAAGGGCCTCCAGAGAGATCAGACCTTGTAGAAATAACTTTGTGATTAATATCCTTTACTGAACTCCAGACAGAGCATCAGCATCAGTGGACGAGTGCTTCATAATGAGTCTGAGGAAGAACCAGCATCAGTTAAAGCAGTGTCTCTGAACATTCACATCACTGCACTGTATTGTATTGTTGCATGTAAACTGTAATGTTCACACATCTCTTATATTTATTGTCATTCTGCCTATTGTTGCATGTTAAGCAGATGTAAAATATGACCTAGTTCGTCAAACATACAGGCAAATAAAAGATATTCTGAAGGCTTTTTTCTAAACCGTCATCAGACAGCATAAATCTGTGAGACTCACGCATGCTCAGAGTAACTAATAATGCTCAGGATCTAAATAACAGCAGCGGCTGATGCCTGGGGAAGCATACATGTCACTAAGATGTATTTTGTCATTGATCTGTTTGTATACATCTATTTATTTTTTGCTCCTAAAAGCTACCACTACATGAAATGAAAATGTCTGTATGCAAGAAACAGCACTATTAACATTGAACTAAATGCCTTACATGACACAGCAGGCAATTCACTATTTGCACATAGTACAGCTGTGCTGTTGTTAAAATATTAAAATGCACCAAAGGTAATATATATTTTGATTATTCTGCATAGATAATTGATGTTTCAGCATTTACCAGTGCTAAACTAAAGATAAAAGTCCCAAAAGTCATTCTTAATTTATAGAAAGTTAAACTTTTCTCAACTTTGCTGAACATGCTGACATCTAATCTAAATTTTGCAGTCATTTGTGTCGATGGAAGTTGGAAATGCTTGAGATGACTGACACTGATTACAGTAGTTTATATTAGAACTGTTTGATGTTTGCTTCTGGGATTTGACAGAGATTTTGAACCTGTAACGTCAGATTTCACATGTAATTTAAAATATGATAAATTAAATTAATGAATAAAAGACACAAGTATTGGTAACACTTTAGTTTATTGACCAATTCTCACTATAAATAGTTGTTTATTAGCATGCATATTATAATTGGCTGTTTATTAGTACTTATAAAGCACATATCAGTGTCTTATTCTGTATGATCATATTTTAGAATCCACCCTATGCAAAAAAAAGTTTTAAGTGTTAAGTGGGAAAAGTTTTAAGTGGTTCTTTAAAAAATAAAATTGTTAGGGGTGCAAGCACTGAAGGCCCAAGAATAGTTATTTCAAAGGTCCTTATAGCCTCCAACAGCAAAAGAAATCAATCTAAGCTGTAGTCATAACTTTTATATATCCCATTTGTCAAGTTGGCAGACATGCTTAAATATACTGCTGTTCATTTAAAAAAGAGACTATATATTTTACAATATCTTTTTGAAGATAAAATATAGTGCTATAAACACATTTATTATTACTTTAAAACACTTATTTGCAAGCAAGCACATAAGTAATCAGACAGTACATTCTTATATAACCTGACAGTGTCTCAGAAGCACCAACAGCGCAGAAATAATTACATTTAATTACATTTTCTAACACGTGTTGTCTTTAGTATAATGTCACAATTTGTTCTGTTGCATTTTTCCATTGTAGCATTACTATATTACAATTTGTTCAAATATAGTATGCGATTAAAATATGTTTGCATCGTTCATATACACAAATCAACATCTGCTTGTTTTTGTTCATTTAAAGCAGTACTGGATGCTTTGAGCTAATAATATATTTATTAAAGTGTTTACTTGGTTGTATATTAGAGATTCACACAAATATGCAGTATATTTAATACAATAGGAGTATTTTATGTAAGTACAAAAATGTTGAGTTACAAATAATTTCAAATTGACCTATTATATCCTTTGACATGCAATTCATAAATTAATCTACACATACCATATCTTAAGATTAGATATCTGATGAGAGTAAAAATTTGTATTTGACGTTGAAAAAAACAAAACACTATGAGACATTTAGTTATTTTCACTTGTTTGCACACTGGTGTTACAAGTAACGTTTAAATTTAAGGTAGTTGTCACGATTACACTAAACACACGAACAACGACGGAGTAAAAGTGAAGGTATTTAATAATCCAAGGGAAGCAGGCAGATACAGGAACACAGCGTGGTAACATATAACGATTGACAAGACATCATGGAAAGCACACACATAATATAGACATGGTGATTACAAACACAGGTGTTGGTAATGATGGGAAAAAACCAAGTAACAGAAAACAGCGGGGGGGAAATGGATGGGAGAAACCAACTCAAAGTCCAGGGGTGTGACAGTAGTGTAATAAATCAAAGCTTAACCTTTCGAAACGTTTGCTGACTTATAGATCAATACATATGTAATGTCTGCATCTTATTTATAGACCAGTGCTGTTAGTTGACGACTCATAACAACATAATAGTTTCTGAGTGAAAACTAAGTCCTTTTGTATGGTGCTTTTACTCAAGTTAAATTGAAAAGTCACCCATTTACAGTACAATCTGCTCTTGTGCCAGTGGAGAAAGATTCTTCCTGAAGCCCACAACAGCTTTCACCACTCAGTCTGTCAATCAGAGCCCTGATTTCTAGCTGGAGTTGGACTGGATTGGATATGGCTGGATTGGGCACATGTCCTCCCCCAAAAATACGCCGGAGAGCAATAAGCAGTAATGGTGAAAATAATCATGAAATGGCCAATCTCACAATTGCAGGGTTGCCCAATCACCTTGATTACTGATATGGTCCACTTTTCTGATGCCACATGCCTGCAGTAAACATCCCTTCAAGTCGTCAGGATAAACTTCTCTAGTTACTTCACACTCTCAGAAAAAAAAGGTACAAAAGCTGTCACTGTGGTGGCACCTTTTCAAAAGGTACCCATTGTTCCATGTAGGTGCTAATATGTACCTTTAAGGTACTAATATGCACCATTTAGGGGTAAATAAGGTACAAAAGTGTACTTTTTGAAAAGGTACCTCACCAGTGACAGCTTTTGTACCTTATTTCGTATTTGTGACCCTGGACCACAAAACCAGTCATAAGGTTAAATTTGACAAAACTGAGATTTATACATCATATGAAAGCTCAATAAATAAGCTTTCTATTGATTTATGGTTTGTTAGGATAGGACAATATTTGACTGAGATACATCTATTTGAAATCAGAAATCTGAGGATGCAAAAAAATCAAAAAGACTGAGAAAATCACCTTTAAAGTTGTCCAAATTAGGTTCTTAACAATGCATATTACAAATCAAAAATTACATTTTGATATGTTTACAGTAGGAATTTTACAAAAAATCTTCATGGAACATGAACTTTACTTAATTTCTTAATGATTTTTGGCATAAAAGAAAAATCAAAAATTTTGACCCATGCAATGTATTTTTGGCTATTGCTACAAATATACCCCAGCGACTTAAGACTGGTTTTGTGGTCCAGGGTCACATTTATGTTTGCGATTCAGTTCCAGTTCTTGCTATGAGCAAACCATTAACTATAGCTTTTGCCTTAATAAACTCCTAATTTGCTGCTTATTAATAGTTAGTAAGGTAGTTGTAAAATTTTTGACAGGGATGGTCATGCAAAATAGGTGCTTTATAAGTACTAATAAACAGCTAAAATATTAATAATAGGCACGTTAACAAGTAACTAGTTAATAGTGAGAATTGTTCCCTATACTAAAGTGTTATCTAAGATTCTTACCCTTTATGTATTAATGCAATTAAGAACCAAAATTTAATCATCAATTATAATTAGTGTGATACACAATAGCTGCTTTTACACATTAATCACAGTAAATTACCGTAAAATTGTTGGATTGACTTTTGTTTATATTTTAGGATTTCATTTTCAAGGATGGACTATGTCAGTTTTAAACCCGATGAGTCACCAAATTAACAGTCAACATTATTTTCTCTTTTTTAAATGTCTTCATCTGTCGAAATAGTCAACTTGTGACCTTTTCCATACAAACTGGTTATCTTTTGAGTCTGAGATTTCATCCACAGACCTTCAAAGCTGACAATTTGTAAACAATTCTGACTTTTTTTTTTTGCAATTGAGATATAAACTTGCAACTTTTTTCCTATAAATAAACAAATTCATTAAAATAATAAAATAAATGTTAACTGAAATAAAATAATATGCACTCCTAAAAATAAAGGTGCTTTGAAAGGCTCTTCACAGAGATCTCTTTCTTGCCATTTTATAATCTGGCGAACCTTCTTTCGACACAAAGAACCTTTTGTGAAACAAAAAGGTTCTTCAGATGTTAATGGTTCTTTATGGAACCATTTAGACAAAAAATAAATTCTTCTATGGCATTGTGAAGAGTGTAGAAAATTGATGTTTCAGCATTTACCAGTGCTAAAATAAAGATAAAAATCCTGAAAGTCGCTCTTAATTTACATAAAGTTAAACTTTTCTCAACTCTGCTGGATACCCATCGACATCTATAGTCTCCAGATTTAGCTGTTATTTGTGTCAATGGAAGTTGAAATGCATGAGATGACAGACACTGTTTATATTAGAACCGTTTGATGTTTGCATTTAGGATTTGACAGGGATGTACTTTTAAAGAGATGTACTTAAAGAGATGAACTTGATGTACAATACAATATATTAAAAAAAATAATATATAAAAAAAAACTATTTTAAAAGTTTCATGTTTGCTAAAAGTTTTAACTTAATTTAAAATGAAAACAGAAAATATGAACATTGATTCAGAACATTAATAAAAACTATAGTAGTATCTTAATGATATTAAACGAACACCTTTGCATCTGCGAAAAGAGTTTTAAAAGTGATAAATAGTGCTAAAGACGCTTGATCATGTTTCAGTTTTGACATTTTGGGAGTGAGAATGGTTTATTAGTTGAGCAAACTGAAAAAAGTGTTACAGTTCCTTCTTTACACCTAAAATAATTGTGTATTCTCACTGGAATGGAAGAAACTGCAAATAACACTGAAACATAACCCCAACTTTTAATATTAACCTCATAAACTTTGAAAGTGTTTCAAAATATTGCTGCTTCATTTACATGACCTTCCTCATATAGTATCAGCCCATATTTGGTCTCATTTGAAAGCTTAGAGTCTCCTCTTTACGAGGAATACCATAACTTTTAGTTTTATGATACATAAAATAGTAAAATTATGCTTAGAATTTATGTTGTTCCACACACAAATTTCCGCCTAACGATTGTGAAGAATTATTACAAAGAATGTGTTTTTCTTATATTTTTCACAAAACAGACAAGTCATATATCACAAGAAAGCTCTCATTCTCAAGAATCTGACCATGTAAATCATTTTATTGTGTGAGAAACACAGATCGAATAATCTTCAATTGAATCGCGATGTCAGAATATAATAAAAAGTGTTTCAAAATTGTTTCAAAATGTTGCTGCTTCATTTACATGACCTTCCTCATATAGTATCAGCCCATAATTGATCTCATTTGAAAGATTAGAGTCTCCTCTTTACTAGGAATACCATAACTTTTAGTTTTATGATACATAAAGTAGTAAAATTATGCTTAGAATTTATGTTGTTCCACACACAAATTTCCGCCTAACGATTGTGAAGAATTATTACAAAGAATGTGTATTTCTTATATTTTTCACAAAACAGACAAATCATATATCACAAGAAAGTGCTCATTCTCAAGAATCTGACCATATAAATCATTTTATTGTGTGACAAACACAGATCAAATTATCTTCAATTGAATCGCGATGTCAGAATATACTTGAAGAATATGATAATAAATTCTATTACTTTCCTCCACATACTACTGCTTCAGTTAGCCGCAAATAGCCATAAACTTTTTTATCTTTTAGATTAGGATCTCTTCTTTCAAACAAGACCATTTTCACGTTTCTGCGTTGTTCCATTGCTGAGAAATCCGTTATTTTGCCAGATGCGCCCAAGGAAGAACGGCCGCGGCTTTCCAAACGCGCTCTGAGCCGCTCAAGCAGGTGTGTGTGTGTCTGCGGCTGCATTCAGAGCGTGTCAGTAGATCAGATTACACTCTCCGGCCGCCTGTAGTGCTGAACAGAGGTGTGAACGATGACACATCTCCTCTCCAGACGCGAAGAAGACGACGACGCATAGAGAGGTTCCGGGTCACAAAAGATGCTTCGACGGTGGAGAGGATTGTGGGATATGTAGTTTTTGGACTCTTTAACCGGAGATATGCGTCTCAGAGGAATATAGCGGTCTCCATTATCAAAAATAGACGCTAAATGAATAAATAACGGGCCGTTTCCATGGAGAGCAGAGGATCCGCGGCTCATAAGCGCGTCTATAAGTATAACAGTGCTTCTATTCAGGTTTGTTTTATTCCTATAATTACTTTGAAACGTAAAGGACACCAAAACAATCTGCTAAGCTATGTATTGAGTGTATATTGAATATTGGCAGTAAAGTACAGTAGAAGTTTCAGTAAATACACAGGCAAACATAAAAATGAAACATAATTCAGTCAATTATCATGAAAAGTGCTATGGTACATAGTAAAATAGTATTCTAAGGGGTAATATGCTTTATAAAACCTGTTTTTGCAAAGAAACAGAAGGACACTTTTAGGGGGAAAAAAAGGGGAAAAAAGGGGAAAAGGGGCAATGCGACTCCCTTTGGTTATAATTCAATAACTTTCAATTAGAAACTGTTATATGAAAAAATCTTTTTTCTGGTATATCCTGAGACCTAGTGGAATCAAACAAAACAATTTGCAAAGAACTGAGACACCTAAATCCTGAGTTACAGACTTTCAAAAAAACACTTTGAAAAAAAAAATCAAAAAGCGCCTATGTTTTTTTTGTTTTTATTGTAATATTTGAAACCTATATAATGTTATTTATAAAGAATTACACTGATATTATGTAGTTTAAAAGGTTTTCTATACAATGAAACCATTTTTTTTAATTTCCTCCATTGTATGTGTATAGGGGAACCATTTGAATTTAGGTAGGCCAAATGCAGGCGGAAATCCCCCAAATAGCCGCAGAGCTTAAGGGGTTAAAAAAACACCACATAGAGGTAAAACATCCATTAATTCTAAATAACAAACATTTTTGCCATTATAAGTCACCATGTCTTGAGCAAAACCACATATTTTTCAAGTGCATCAGCGGTGATCAAACTGAGCAGATCGCCGCTAAACTTGACATTGCTGTTCTTGCTGTTTAATATTTTAAATTGCTTATACTAAATGATCTAAAAGCTGACTTTATTTTAAAGTTAGATTTTTTTTACAGTAATACTTAAACTAGGGCTGTGCAATTATTCGAAATTCAGTTTCAATGTCGATTTAGGCTTCAAACGATTATAAAAATACAATAATTCAGATAAAACAATTGTTGGTTCTGATTCCACCCCCTTTGTGTGCTTTCACTCCTCTATAAAAGCCCAATTTCACGTGCAAATCAGTAAAATCATGTAACAAGACTTGCATAAAACAGGACGTGCTTGATTTATTAATGTTTATTTGTATGCATTTGTATATGTTTATTAATATTCTGTGTATGCGTTCAGAGACGGAACAGAACACGGACAAGTAAAGTGAACATTTAGCTTAAGATGTGTACCTAAACGGTCAAATACATGCAAATATATGTCAAAATGTGGCATTTGGTGATTATTCGTGTAAACCTTCGTCAGTTATGTCTGAAATTAATAAACATTTGAGAATGAAAATCCGTGTGTAACAGTATATTGGATCCGTGCAGCTCTTAAAGCATCCACAAGTAATATTCCTTCTGCCGTCTCTGAGCTTAATGTTCATCAAACAACAAAAGACAAAGACAAAATCACTCACTGTTCACCACGGAGAAACTTTTGTAGGTTTTATAAGAAACAAAGCATGTTTAATTCTTGCAGTGAAGACTATGCTGTTTTATTTTACATTCAATTAATTACATTCAATTCCTGAAAAACGGTTTTGTTTTTTTGTTTTTGTTTTTTTCTATTGTATTGCTATCTTTAAATTAATCAACCACATAAAGTTCTGGACCCACTCATAATCGTGTTAAATAATATTGACCAAAATAATTGTGATTATGATTTTTTGCCATAATCTAGCAGCCCTAATTTAAACCCCAACACCAAATGCAAATACACAATGTGTACTTTCAGAGCTGGTAATGATCTTCTCTCATTTACTTGTCAGTGTTTGAATCAGCCAGGTGTTTATTCTTCAGAGCCCTTCCCGTTTGTCATTCTCCCAGCGGCGAGGACAAATCACTCTGATTGTTCCCTTTTGCATGTGCTCATTATTGCAGCTGTGAAGCGAAAGACACACAGACATGCTGTATTTGATGTGACCCCTTAATAACCCAAACCCAGTCCCTCTGGCATGATTGAGTAGGACAAACCTTATCTCCATCAGTCAATATCATACACCCACTGTTGGTAAACGATTAGCCCTCTCTCTTGGAGATGCTTGTCGAATTGAATGAGTGGCGGACTATTGATTAGGTGATAACGCTGGTAAGCAAACAGAAGGCATGGTGTTGTTAGGGATGGGTGCTCTTCAGGTCCACACACACTTAGAAAAGGTCATTGCAAGAAGCCGATAGCAAACTATACTATAGGGTGTCCTTGGTGATGCACAACATACTCTAGTGTATCTGCGGCACTCTTTGACAGGGGTCCGACAAAATAACAAAATGTCCTAACCTGGGACAACTGTGTTTTAAGGTGTATGACAAGGTCTTCTGGCTGTTCTGTTTGCCAGCACCCATCTGTGGTGGACAGATGATAGCTCTGTTCCATAAGGAAAGAGCACAGTGTCTTTCCCCTTAGTGAACTTCACTCCTACGCTGTGTTAACCCTTCAGCTGCAATTTTAAAAAGTTACACAGAGGTCTTTCGAAGAAGGAAAACGCCAAAAAATGGTCATAAAAATATTATGTATTAATTTTTTTTTTTTTCACTTTTACTTACTTTGATTGTCTTACCAACATCTGTCCTAATAAAAATGACCAAAAATGAATTTGTTTTCATGATTTAACCATTTAAACACCAGTTTGCTTTCTTAATTCCACAATAATTATTTTCTATATACTAAATGCTAAGCTTTTTTTGTGATTATTACAGTAGTGAATATGTTAATGATCAGTAAAAACATTAAAACAAAAAAATAATAACATGATAAATTATTGTTGTGCAAAATCAGTTTGTAAAAAATAGTAAAATATTTAAAAAAAATTATTTTTTTTAAACAAACCTTTGCGAACAGAAACAAGACCTATTAACAAAGAATGTTTATTTGTTTATTTATTTATTCATTCATTCATTTAGTTATTTAGTGATTATTACAATCTTGGGCATGTCAATTATTAACAAAAATATTATTCATATATTATTTTTTGTAATGTCAGATTTTAAAAATTAGTAAAAATGTAAAATTAATCATAATTAATTAGATTTAAAAGAAATAATAATTAGTCAACACAAACGTTTAAGCCTGACCAGAAAGTTTGAAAAACTTTTTAAACGATTTTAAAAGTTTTGACGGTTCTCAGTCTGAAATAGATTAAAGTTTAAAGTAGTTTTAAAGCATATTTTTATTTTATTTTAGCAGGTTTTAGTATGATTAGCAAGTTACTATCACATTGCTAGCATGATTTAGTATGATTAGGATGTTTCTAGCATGTTTTAGTATGATTAGCAAGTTACTAGCATATTGTTAGTATGTTTTAATATGATTAGCATGTTTCCAGCATGATTAGCAAGTTACTAGCATGTTGTTAGTATGTTTAATATGATTAGCATGTTTCCAGCATGATTAGCAAGTTACTAGCATGTTTTAGTATGAATAGTAAGTTACTATCACATTGCTAGCATGATTTAGTATGATTAGCATGTTTCTAGCATGTTTTAGAATGATTAGCATGTTTCTAGCATGTTGTAGTATGATTAGCATGTTTCTAGCATGTTTAGTATGATTAGCAAGTTACTAGCATGTTGTTAGTATGTTTAATATGATTAGCATGTTTCTAGCATGTTTTGGCATGTTTTTCATGATTTTAGTATGCATAGTAAGTTACCACACATTGCTAGCATGATTTAGTATGATTAGCATGTTTCCAGCATGTTTTAGTATGATTAGCATGTTTCTAGCATGATTAGCAAGTTACTAGCATATTGTTAGTATGTTTTAATATGATTAGCATGTTTCCAGCATGATTAGCAAGTTACTAGCATGTTGTTAGTATGTTTAATATGATTAGCATATTTCTAGCATGGTTAGCAATTTACTAGCATGCTTTAGTATGAATAGTAAGTTACTATCACATTGCTAGCATGATTTAGTATGATTAGCATGTTTCTAGCATGTTTTAGTATGATTAACATGTTTCTAGCATGTTTTAGTATGATTAACATGTTTCTAGCATGATTAGCAAGTTAATAGCATGTTGTTAGTATGTTTAATATGATTAGCATGTTTCTAGCATGTTTTGGCATGTTTTTCATGATTTTAGTATGAATAGTAAGTTACTATCACATTGCTAGCATGATTTAGTATGATTAGCATGTTTCCAGCATGTTTTAGTATGATTAGCATGTTTCTAGCATGATTAGCAAGTTACTAGCATATTGTTAGTATGTTTTAATATGATTAGCATGTTTCCAGCATGATTAGCAAGTTAATAGCATGTTGTTAGTATGTTTAATATGATTAGCATATTTCTAGCATGGTTAGCAAGTTACTAGCATGCTTTAGTATGAATAGTAAGTTACTATCACATTGCTAGCATGATTTAGTATGATTAGCATGTTTCTAGCATGTTTTAGTATGATTAACATGTTTCTAGCATGTTTTAGTATGATTAACATGTTTCTAGCATGATTAGCAAGTTAATAGCATGTTGTTAGTATGTTTAATATGATTAGCATGTTTCTAGCATGGTTAGCAAGTTACTAGCATGTTTTAGTATGAATAGTAAGTTACCATAACATTGCTAGCATGATTTAGTATTATTAGCATGTTTCTAGCATGTTTTAGTATGATTAGCATGTTTCTAGCATGATTAGCAAGTTACTAGCATATTGTTAGTATGTTTTAATATGATTAGCATGTTTCTAACATGATTAGCGTGTTGTTAGAATGTCTCTAGCATGATTAACATGTTGTTGCATGTTTTTTACATGATTAGCAAGCTACCAGCATGATTGTAGTTGCTAGGCTTGGCTAGTGAGTGATAGATGAAAAGTTTACTTCAGCCAGAAATGTACTTTTACTATATTAAAATAAATATTCAGCGATATCTTCAAAATGCTTTTGAATTTTGGTGCTCTTTTTTTCTCTGCATAGTGTTGCTATGGCAACAAGTAAATACCGTAAATTTGGTTATTGTAGCGTGTGTGGAAATCTTTGAACCACGTGTGTTACAATTAACCCCGCGTTAGTTTGTGCCCCGCTCTACCCTACATGTTTTTGCACATTTTTATGTTTGCATGAACAAAAAAGTGTAACAAAAAGAAAAGAAAAGAAAAGAAAGAAAATCCTGCTATTATTTATACCATGTCCTGCTTAGAACATGGTCACTCGCCACAATTTGACTGGATAGATAAAAATAAATACATTTTCATTAATTGGATCCAAGTCTCTACTTTCCCCTTGCTGCCTGCCACACCATAACACTCTCTAAAACAGATTTAATTATAGTGACTATTAGCAGCTTAATCAACAGTTATAATATGAAGGACAGACAGAGAAGGATATTCTCTAATAACAGCTGAATTAGAAAGTGGACAGTTGAGTAATGATTAGCATGGACCCTATAAAAAGATAAGAAAGCTGGTGGAAAGTCAAGATAAATATTCTTCTTGTTTTGTTTATTGCAGTTATTTATATGCAGTCACATATGCAAGTCCAGTTTTGTTCTTGTGTCATTTGATGATTTGTATGTGAATGTTGGTGTAAAAACCTGGAAAAAAAAAAATAGAGTTCGAGTTCATAATGCAGACATTGATAACTTGCATGTGAGTTCCCATAAGATTTGCAGGATGGGAATTTAACCAAAGCTGTGTATCTGACTTTCTCAATGCCAGGGCAACACAAACAGCTTGCCAGTTGGCATCACGGGCCCCGGCCCCAGCGATGGCTCTAATCATGGAAATGCATCGGCTTCCATGTGAGGACATTCGTTTTCATTAATGACTATCTCTCACATCAGCTCAGTGAGTCTCCCTCACCTCCACAACAAGTAGTGTAGAATGTGAAGAAATGAAGCCGATTTCTTCCATGTGTGATATCAACCCCCATTCACACATTTGCCATTTCCTACCTCTCCTCCATATTTATCTTAATCATAAAACAGGAAGTTTAATTGCATTTTTGGGTCATCCAGATGGTACCTTTGTGAGGAGATTAATTACTCCGTTGGGCAACATTAATAAAACAAATATTTGCAGGGAAATGTAATTGTGTATCCCGGTACGGACCGTGTAAAAAGGTGGGACGTGTGGAGTCATGCTGAATTCCCCGCAGTGGTGAAACAGGCAGGGAAAGAATGGACAGAGAGACAAATGAGCAGTCGTGCACTTGTCAGTGTGCAGAGCAGCGCTACCTAGCATACTAAATGAGGAGCCAGCCTTTCTGTTTCTCATGTGCTATTTTCATTGATGTACACTCACACGCGGAGGAGTACCGAATATGAAGACAAAGCATTTGTTTGTGTGGCACGAAGGTCACCATGTGGCTATAGCTATAAAACCCACTATATAAAATGCTGGAAAAAATAAAACATTTGACATTTATGATACAAACAAGTCCTTCCAACTATGGGAACTTTTGCTTAGATAGGTTTGGGGAACTTTGTTATTGAATTTTGCTTTGTATTATTAAATGAGTAGTAGTTTCTTGAGGAAAAAAATTCAGGAATTATCTCCATATAGTGGACTTCCATGGTGCCGGTGAGTTTGAACTTCCAAAATGCAGTTTAAATGCAGATTCAAAGGGCTCTAAATGATCCAAGACAAGGAAGAAGGGTCTTATCTAAAAAAAAAAAAAACTTTTTACCTCAAATGCTCGTCTAGCTCTGTGATGCACACGCGTACTCTGTATAATCTGTGTCTATACAGTTAGGGTGTCAAACTTTTAGACCAGTTTTGCCCTTAGTTTCCTTGTTTTACCCCTATCCTAGCTCCTGCTTCCATAGTTCCTAATTATCCTGTATATTTAAGTTCCTGTATGTTCCATGTTCCTTCGTCGGGTCAACGTGTACGTTCTTTGTTTCTATGCTCAAGTTCCTATGTTGTTTGCTCCTGTGTTTATTGAATAAAGACAGTTTGAAGCCATTCGTTACTCCTGCAAGGACACTGTGACAGAAGACCCAACCAAAACAGTACGACTGCTCAGGACAAGCTTTGGGGTTTGCGGCAGGCTGGTCAGAGGTTGGAACGGTATGTGGAGGATGTGTTCTTGAGCTTGCTAACACAACGCTGGATTTAACTTTTGGGAAGCTGTGATGGAGGCATTTAGAAAAGGAGCCTGTCCAAATTTACCTAAAATCCTATAAAGTCTAAAGAAAAACTCAACTTCACGAAAAATGGTGAGCACATTACACAGGTGATTCTAAACAAACATGCAAAGTTTTAAGGAGATCAGACCACAGCTGTCAGGATTTAGCAAGAGAGGACCCAAACGCAGAACGAGCTTAAACAGTTTATTGGATGGACAGGGCAAACAGGAGGAAGGGGCAGGGAGACAGTCCACACGGTAGGCCGGGGAACACACAACAGAGGAGGCCAGGCAGGTGGAGGAACTCAGGAGGCAAGGCAGGAACCTACAAACACACATTAAACACAAGACAACAAGAGAGGAGGGGGGAATAAAAACCCTATAAGTAAAAGACTAGAACTATAAACAAAAACACAGCAACCTTGCTGAAAACTAGAAATGAAAAAGGACAAAAATCAAATTAAATAACTCAAAGACAGGAACTAGACTAGGGAAAAAACTAGAATCTAGGAAGAGGGAAAAACAAAACTAGACTAACGGAAAAACACAGAATGACAAGCTCTAAACAGACTTAAAGAAACCAACTAGGACAAATGTACTCAAGGCACACACAAACCAAAACGAACCAGCAAAGACAAGAAGGGAAAGAGCACAATATAAAGGGAGGAAAGGACATGAGGATCAGGTGAGTACAATTAGACAAACGAGGACCAGACGAGAAAAACAGGTGACAACAATCAGACCAACTAGGACTAAACTAGGGGGCGTAGCAACAGATAACAAGGAGACAGGAAGAGGGGAGCACATGGCAAACATAAACAAAGACACAGCCATGTGCTGACACACAAGACAAACAAGGAAACATTAAACAAAGACAAGACAGACAGGGCTGTCAGGGCAGGATCATGACAACAGCTGGTGATATAACAGTCATAAACATTACGAAATATAATATTTCTGTTGTAAATTACCTGTAGTTGCAAAAAAACGCTTGCTGCATAATTCCTTTTTTCATATGTGCTTAAATGCCTTAAAGCGCTTGAACCCCGGTAACCGCTGCATGCAGCTATATTTCTACTTGTATCAGTACCTATTACTGAGTGCTACTGGTACTTAAATCGTAATTATTTGATTTAAAAAAAAAAAAAAGAGCATATTGGAAAGCATATCAGACATAGGCTACTGATAAAGAAAGAGCATACCAGCTTTGAGTGAAATGGAGAAAATGATGACAGTTCTTGTTTCTGCATGAACAATTATTTTAAAGCAAGTTAATAATTGCCATTGTAAACTACTGCTGGTTGGTTTCACTCAGATTTACAAAGGCAGTGGAGAAGAAAAATCTTGCAAACACTGTAATTGGTGCGGATTTGAATAAGACTACTAGAGGACTGCTCTCCAGTATAACAAGAAAAATATGAAATACCATAAATTATGGAAAGGAACAATGAACACTTTCAGTTTGAGGAAAAATTTTGAGATTTGGAGTGTTGCTGTATAACTGCAATTAGATGTGTTTCATTTACTGAGATGTATTTAAAAAACAAATAAAGAGCAAAGCTGCAGAAATCTACTGCTGTCCATGTTTTATATGCGCAAGGGTAACTATCCTGCCTTTAATTTGCATGTTTTTACCCAAATTAACTTGTGTGTATTTGACAGTTTAAGTGCAACTAGACATGAAAGAGTTTATTTCGAATGTGTGTGCTCAGAAAACTCTATATCAGAGTTATCTCTATATCCAACCATAACTAATATGGTTTAAAATGCATGATTTCAGCGCCATATACATGATAATCAAAACCAAATAGATGTTTTTGGCAGAGTATCTTAGTTACAAGCTGAAAGGCAACTTTTTGAGCAGTTTTATTGGGCAACTTTTTTTGAGCAATGTTGCTTGGCTACTTTCAAATTGAGAATGGGTAACCGATTTCTATCTGGATACTTTAGATCGGTAGTGGGCCCTGTGTCTTACCTTGCCTGTTGAAAACTCTGAAGTGGCTAGTTTTGAGCACTTCGGTTTGGAACAACACTTCAATATGGCGGCCATGATTGTTTTCACTCCGAAGTGCCCTTCGGAGGCCGATTTATCCCGTTTTGAAATCACCATTAATCTTCATGTACGAACTCTTGGCAACTAAGAAATTTTACCCTTAGGAAATTGTTTATCATGTAAACACCAAATGCAGATGAACTTCAGCAGGTTGTACTGGAGTACTATATATAACAATTTTGAAGTAAAATAAATTTTAAGGGCATTCAAGTGCAGTATATAATAGTACAGTCGTGGCCAAAAGTTTTGAGAATGACACAAATATTAGTTTTCACAAAGTTTGCTGCTAAACTGCTTTTAGACCTTTGTTTCAGTTGTTTCTGTGATGTACTGAAATATAATTACAAGCACTTCATACGTTTCAAAGGCTTTTATCGACAATTACATGACATTTATGCAAAGAGTCAGTATTTGCAGTGTTGGCCCTTCTTTTTCAGGACCTCTGCAATTGGACTGGGCATGCTCTCAATCAACTTCTGGGCCAAATCCTGACTGATAGCAACCCATTCTTTCATAATCACTTCTTGGAGTTTGTCAGAATTAGTGGGTTTTTGTTTGTCCACCCGCCTCTTGAGGATTGACCACAAGTTCTCAATGGGATTAAGATCTGGGGAGTTTCCAGGCCATGGACCCAAAATGTCAACGTTTTGGAGCCACTTAGTTATCACTTTTGCCTTATGGCACGGTGCTCCATCGTGCTGGAAAATGCATTGTTCTTTACCAAACTGTTGTTGGATTGTTGGAAGAAGTTGCTGTTGGAGGGTGTTTTGGTACCATTCTTTATTCATGGCTGTGTTTTTGGGCAAAATTGTGAGTGAGCCCAGTCCCTTGGATGAGAAGCAACCCCACACATGAATGGTCTCAGGATGCCTTACTGTTGGCATGACACAGGACTGATGGTAGCGCTCACCTTTTCTTCTCTGGACAAGCCTTTTTCCAGATGCCCCAAACAATCGGAAAGAGGCTTCATCGGAGAATATGACTTTGCCCCAGTCCTCAGCAGTCCATTCGCCATACTTTTTGCAGAAGATCAATCTGTCCCTGATGTTTTTTTTTTTTTTTTTGGAGAGAAGTGGCTTCTTTGCTGCCCTTCTTGACATCAGGCCATCTTCCAAAAGTCTTGGCCTCACTGTGCGTGCAGATGCGCTCACACCTGCCTGCTGCCATTCCTGAGCAAGCTCTGCACTGGTGGCACTCCGATCCCGCAGCTCAATCCTCTTTAGGGGACGATCCTGGCGCTTGCTGGACTTTCTTGGACACCCTGAAGCCTTCTAAACAATGCAGTGGATTTTTTTTTAGTTGATTAAGTTAATTTTCATGGCAAAGAAGGACTATGCAATTCATCTGATCACTCTTCATAACATTCTGGAGTATATGCAAATTGCTATTATAAAAACTTAAGCAGCAACTTTTCCAAATTCCAATATTTATGTAATTCTCAAAACTTTTGGCCACGACTGTATACAGTTTACAAGGAATTGTATACTATCTCACTAGGAAAAATCTTCAAAAACTCCCATTTACAAAACACTACACTATGCATTTCTCACTCAACAACCACAATTTTTTTTTCTTGTTTGTTAGTTTTACTCTTTAGAGTGAAAAGCAGCTTCAAATCAAGTAGTGTATATCTAGCATTAGCCTTCATGTCATCATTAATGATCTTTTCTGATTCTCAAGACCTCAAACATTTTTATTAATTACTAGTTTTGGGTCAGAGTCCACCACAACATCGCTCAGAAACATTTCTCAAAAAGTTTCCCTCTATATCATCACTCTTAAGGCAACTCTATTAGTTATTAGGCAATAAAGCAAATCAATTAGGCAAACAAAGATTTTTAAATCCTCTCTTAAAATTCAGTTTGTCAGGGTAGCTGTAAGTTTTATTCTGTAATGTTTAATTACTTTTTGAACTGTTTTTACCTTAAGTTTTTATTTGCATTTTTTGAAAATACATTTTTTAGATGTTAGTATTTCGCTTTTGTTATTTCTTATTCTTGTAATGCAATTTTAGACACACCTTTCTAAGGTACTATAGAAAATAAAGTTTAAACTTTTTAACTTAAATGTTAAAGTTTTATTACATAATAAATAGGTAGCTGGATTCAAAGGAATGGCTATTTAACCATTTTACTTGATCTCTCAAGACAATTGAATATCTAATCCAAATGATGTTGTTAAAACAGATGCTGTAAATCAGGCACACCATGAGATCAGTTGTCAATGTGCGTCTGCACTGCAGGTAAACAGTGAAACAAAGAAATTAGAACATGCCTGTTATAATAATCAACACTTTCTGCATTGCAAGAGAGACTGAGACAACACTTACATTTACCTACACTAAAAGTGAGCAAAGTGATGCATGACTAATTGTGTACTCCAGTGGCGGCTACTGGTCTGTCAAATAGGGGAAGCTCATTTTCGGTCTACATCATAAAATTGTCTATTTATTTAAAAGTAAATTCTGCCCTACGTTCCTTTTCAAGAAAATGGTCTGTGACCCTGTCGTACCAACTAGGCGTCTTTTCCAGTGACTTTTCGTGTGCAGTTTCATATGAATGAATGATCTAAAAAAAAATATTAAACTCTGTAAAAGTGAAACAAGGAATGTGGTGTATAATTGTGTGAAATGTATGTTGAAAATCAAGCAATTTCGCCAAGCAAATATAAAGAAATAGGTTGCAGCAGTTTTTATTTCGACTGAACTTGAGAAATCCACGATGGGACTGAGCGCAGAGAGCGCGAACGAATAGCTTCAGCGATTCCTTATAGGACAAAATCGCTGTCAGTCAAAAGGAGATGCAGTCTTTCGACAGACCCTCCAATCATCACGCAGAAGCTCAGCGTCCAGGCCAGCCCACTCCTCATTCACCCCCAGAGACGCTGAGCGTCCGTGGGCGGGACATAATCGCAGCGTTTATCCAATGACCGTCTAGTTTCAAAGCACTGAAAAAAAACGTTCAAAGCAGCCCCATTGAAGTCAATGGACGCTGGGCTTCAATGGGGAAATGCACTGTGACGCTACGGGAATGTATGAGAAGAAAATCAAGTCGGCCGACCTGCTATATCTAACTGATTCTGAACGAATTCGTCTTTGAGATGAACGTTTTCTAACGCATTTTTAGTCAATAAAATGTTAATACAATAGTACGTAATTTGACCATTAATTTTGTGACATTATAGGGGAAGCTGAGCTTCCCTTGCAGTCTTAAAGAAATCGCCACTGGTGTACTCCCATTATAGTCAATGAGGCTTTCTACACTCCAATCGCTTATAACAGGACTGGTTTGTGCAGATTTTTGCATTACAGATGGTGTGTAAAACATATATTTAAGACAGAGATTAAAAAAGGTGTTAAATGCTATTTTCACTATTTGTGCTGAGTGAAAATAGCTGTATTGTCTGTGTAAATGGTAAATGTTTCCTGAGCTGCGTGTCACAGTCGATGCCAGCCTGATCACAAAATCACGTAAATGGATAAACTCTACATTTAAATTGGTGCACAAAAGATGGCAAAATAAATAAATAAATAAAATGCACAGCTTATTGGCAATGTTTATAAATATAAAGCTTTTTAAACATATGGCACAGACTTTGATGTGGGGAGTAACCGTCTAATCAGGATGGCTTTTCTTTAAGGTGACTTTGTCAGCAGGTCTCCTGGCAAGCTGTGAGTGCAATCATGATGCTCGTTTGTCCCCGGGCCCCAGGCTCCCCGACTTCTGCTAATTAAAACCAATGTTTAAACTGGTCACTAATCTATAAGTCATTGAGGCTGATTCCACACAGCCATTGATTACCCCTGTCATTTCAAAGACTGCAGGAAGTCCAGACTAATTACAGTTTGTTTTGAAAGTAGCCAAGATTGAGTCTTTACCAAAGGATTGACCTGCATGTTGCACTGCTAGTTTACCGCACACAAGTTAACTGAAGGTCATATTGGAGCTTTGTAGACATATATCTTAAATGCATTTTGTACTTGGGTATTCTATAACCTTTTCACTTTTAATTTGGCTCTGTCCCAACATTTTTGGAGTGTGTTGCAGCCATCAAAAACAACATATCTTTTTTTACAATTTTTTTTTTTTAAGTTGGCCAGTGAAGACAATGGAAATGTCTTATTTGCAATTCAGTCAATTTGTGTACACAACCACCCTACAATGATAAAAAAAAATCCACCCAGTGGTATTTTTTTAATCTTTAAAAGTAATATTTCTTTTTTAAAATCAGGTCATTCTCAGCTTCTTGTCAATATGACGAAACACAGACAGAGGCCCCTCCCACGATAGTTGATTGACATGAGCCATTGTGTGACTCAGTTGAAGGGGAAGACAAGAATGTCTAATTGAGCGATTGAGGTGTTCTGTTGTTGGATGTAATAATGAACATAGCAGTCGTCATTTACTCCCGATATCTGAGCCGCTGAAGACGCAGAGGATAACATTACTTTTGTTTTTTAAAAGGAAAGCGCCGATCCCGATCTACATATGCATTTATGTTCATTCCTGATGCAGCTTCACCCACAGCAGAAGTGAGTATAAGGGTTTTTTATGCATCTTTGCATATGGCCTTTCTTAATAATGTGCTTGCTTGCAAGTTTTGGCGCTAAATGCAACATTTAAAGGGACCATGCAATAAAATGAGTTGAGTTTTTGGAGAGCTGATTTTGACAATGTAAAAGGGTGTTTTTTACACTACTATTGAGAATTTTTAAGCAAAGTATATTATAGACTTTTCATTAAGACGCTTATGACCCTAATTAAGGTTTTTTTTTATCTGGCCTTTCTTTTCTTGCACACACACATACACACACACACACACACTGCAGCAGTGAAGATGCTAAATGTTATAGATTCAAGAACTGACACCCTGTGGTGGAATAATCTCTTAATGTATGTCACTTCTTTCTCAGATCGGCTTCGACTGGATTAAAACTTCATGTTCCATTGATTTAGAAAATTCTGCACAGAAATAATCAGAGGATCTTTTCTGCTGTCTCTGAGAAAGAAAACATACACTGGGGGAAAATACGCAGAAAAATCAAAAATAAAAAAAAATAATTATATACACTTTTTTTTTTGGACCAACTTAAAAAAAAACTTGGTTCTTGGTTCACCCAATAGTATTCACTAATTTTTCTCAGATTACAGTTATGTTTTTTGTTACTAAGAGAATTTGTGTCCAAACTTTTGATTGGTAGTGTAATTAATTCCAAAAAACACATTAATGTAGTAATCTGAGGACAGCAGCATATATTTTTCCAACAAATTACCATGCAAATAAGCTTTTTTATATATTAAAGCACACAGAGCATTTGCATCATTGTATTGCATTGCATTGTAAAAACTACAGAGCTTTGATCATGCAATAAGTATCATCGTATAAGATGTATTATTGGAGATATAGAGTGACAACTGATATTTATATTATTTTATTCACTAAAGATCACATTGCTTTACATTAAAGGCATCAGAATTCCATCTCTTTTAGGCCATATAAATACTTTTTTTTTTTTTTTGAAATATCACGATTTACGATTTTATCATGATTCTATGTCAGGTTGGTTTTACTATTTTGCAAGTTGTCTGAGAAGCACAGCCAAACTAATTTCCCTATTTTAAAACCAAAGCCTTACAAGGTAACAAAATAACAAATAAAAAAAATGGCAGATGTTTAGGTTAAATTGGGCAAAATGTTTGGTGAACTGTGCCTTTAATGACAATCGGCAGCATGGACCAATCACGTGCCGGTCAGTCGAAACGGACAAATGATTAGCGTTTATGTCACTGTTTGTGTGCATTTCTAAGCTTTTTGATTGGTTTTAAATAGGAGATAGTGACGTTTCAAGGGATACCTGAAATATAGGCAAATGCTCAGAAGTGACAAGAGGAGTTGAGAAAAGTAATGTTCATTTCCAGCGAATTTAGTAAAACTTTAAGTTTACTTTAATATTCATTTAAATACCTTTACTCAGCTATCTGGACTATGAAACTTTTTTTAAATTTTTGAATGTCTGTTCTTTGAAATTAGCTAATAAAAGAAAAATCGATTTTTTCATAGTTTTTTCACGTCGCCATATCTTAAAATAGGACGTTGCGACTTTCGACTCATTTTCGCCAGATCGAGTCACAAATGTAATCCTTGTGTGTTTTTGATAGTAGTAGCGAATCAGAAGTGAAAGATAGCTTAGTCAAGTAATCAGACGCTGTTTGACAGGCTTTGTGTACACGCTCATGAAGCGCATGACAGAACAGCGTTAACTTACTAATAATGTTATTTACTGGCAAGGCTTTAAATCACATGCAAATAATATACTTTTGTGATTGCAAATAAATGTGAGTGAATGTATGTCGCATTGTACATTATATTAAGACGGAGGCAAGCTGTAGCACTATACTACGATATTTTTTCAAAACATTGTCATATCGCACACCCTACTCTAAATAAAACTGAGCTGTTTTTTCCTCCATATTCTCACCATATCATCCTACACGAATACTATAAACACTTTTTAATTAGTAATAATAATAATAATATGCACTCTAAATTGACTGCACATCATTGCCCTGATTTATTATTTTGTGAAAGCATTCCTCTAGAGCTTGCTGTTTGTGTGCTTGTGTTGTGCTCTCATTCAGTGAGGATACAACCTGAATCACACAAGTGATGCTTCTTTTCCACAGCAATCTCCCTCTAACATTCACCCTCTGGAGCCGCTCTCACAGATTGCCGGAGTGGCTTAATTTTATGGGAGGAAGGCTATTTTCTCTGCACCATGTCCCTCAGCAGAGGGCCGGTGTCTATCAGTCTCCCGGCAGCGTGTCGTGGGAGTTGTTTCAGGACAAAGGCAGGACATGGAGGAGCGCAGCGGAGGGTATCCACGCTTACTCGGAGGAGCCGAGAGAGAGAGGAGCAGGAACGGGCAGGACAATTGCTTTTATAAGAGGAAAGAATAGAAAATCATCCTGTGGGTCTCTCCCTTGTGTGGTCATTGATCTAACGGCAGTGATTTTGGGTGGGAGCGGAGAGACCCGCACACAGAAGCCGTCTCACCTCATTGATGTTTCCCCCAGCGCTCACTGTAATGGAAAACACTTCACGCTGAGTGCCAGCAGACCTGATCTCCACTCAATCCTGTGGCACATCACAAACTACTCCCACTTTCCTACTGAAACACATTAGGTATGCTCACAAATAGGCACCGTCTATTCAAGTTCAGTGACAATAAACAAGGTTTTCTATTCGTTCAGGCTGAGTATGTACTGTATTTGAACCTGTTTGAGAGCTGGTAAATGATTACTCCCTCAACAGGGTAATGCCAGAGACACTGAGAAAGACTTCCGAAACATTTGCCGTGTTGAAATGATGGAAAAGACAAAACTGACTTCAACATATAGTAATGTAAGGTAATTATATTATTATTCCAATAGTTTTGAGACGCTTCAGAAGACCTGGGCCCTCATTTATCAACAGTGCATAGTAAGTAATGAGTGTGTAAGAACAGTGCAAGTGTAAGTGAAACTTATACTCATGTAAAGGAATGTGTGTAAATATACAGACAAAATATAGAATCTTTTCTACGCACTGTTCATAAATGAGGCCTCTGGTATGTAGCACATGACTAACTCTCACTATATGATCCATAAGATGCATCAAATATGATACAAAACATATGCATTTTTCCTTTTTAAAATATATGTGACCCTGGACCACAAAACCAGTCATAAGGGTCATTTTTTTAAATTGAGATTTATACATAATCTAAAAACTGAATAAATAAGCTCTACATTGATGTATGGTTTGTTAGGACATGAGAGCATTTGGCCGAGATACAACTTTTTGAAAATCTGGAATCTGAGGGTGCAGAAAATCTAAATATTAAGAAAATGGCCTTTAAAGTTGTCCAAATGAACTTCTTAGGAATGCAAATTACTAATCAAAAATTAAGTTTTGATATATTTACAGCAGGAAATTTACAAAGTATCTTCATGGAACATGATCTTTAAACCTGTTTAATCCCACTGGTCACAATTGTGCCCGATTTTTTTTTTTTTTTTTTTTTTTTCCATTTTAAAAGCTCTAAACACTTTTCCGACTGATGTTTTAGTGCACTTCCTGCAAATAAAAAAAAATATTTAATTGAGAAATAAAGGGTCTCAATTAAATATATGCAAATTTACATGGTTAGTGCAAATTGTAACATGACCAGAGCAGTTTATTTCCTGTTTGTACCATAAGACGATGAAGGTTGCATCAAAGCTCCAAAACATAAGGCTAGTAAAGTATGTTAACAAAGATATGAGATTTTTGGTACACATTATCTCTAAGGTGTCTAATATTAATATATAAATTCATATATATTCAGTTTTGTTGAGTGTGGTCACTGAATGAGTAAACATGTTGACGGTCACAATTGTGAGTGGTGGGATAATAGTGAACTTAGGTATGCAATATAAATCCAATGCAGTTGTTAGTGAATATTGCACTAAAATATTGCAATTACAAAATATTGCACTAAATGAAAAGTTCAAATGTTACAAATAAGTTACAATATTGATGTTGCAATACTGGTAGCACTGATATAACAATTTGATGATTATTATCTGGGAAAAATGTGGGATTAAACGGGTGATATCCTAATGATTTTTGGCATAAAAGAAAAATCGATAATTTTGACCCTTACAATGTATTTTTGACTATTGCTAAAAAATATACCCGTGCTAAAAACTGGTTTTGTGGTCCAGGGTAACATATTTCACTTAAAAGTACAATAAACTGTTCAATTTACAAAGAATTTTTTTTTTCAGACTATTATTGTATGGAAGCCTGTTTCCGCCACTGAATAAAAAATAAAAAAAGGTAATTGCAACTTTTTATCTCAAAATTGTGACTTTTTCCTTAAAATTGGTTGATATCGTCAAAATTGCAAGAAAATAGTCTTTTCCCCTTTGAACTGCACTTTATAACTCACAATTGCAATAAAAAAATGAAAAAGAATTTGCAAGATGTAAGCTTGCAATTGAAAAAAAGCCGCAATTTCATTATTTATTTTCAAATCAGTGGTGGAAATGGGCTTCTGTACATATGTCAGGCTTCCAAGAGTCTAGAATAAACACAATTAGCATCAAAATAGTGATTAAACACACATAGAAAACAATAAATATAGGGGTATGTTCATTAAAACTAAAAACAGATTAAATAGTTTTGAGAGGCTTCATGTGGCTCATGAGTTGTATGAACTACAATAATAGTACTTTTGTACTTTTATGGTGCTTTTGTCACTGTTGATAAAAAATTGTTTTCAAGAAAAGGGTTCAAGAAATCATAATTTAAATTATATTTTAAATATAAGCACAATGTAAAAACATTTATGCGCACAATAAGTGCATTGTATCAAATGACTCATTTAAATGTAAGTACATAGTAGATAAAGACACTACTTAATATAAAGTGGGTCCATGAATTCTAGTGATTTTTGTATATTTTGAAGGGAAGACATTAAAGGGATGGTTCGGAGTAGATTTGACTTCATTGCTATGCACTCCGAAGCCCATGTAAATACCCCATCCGAAAGCTTTTTTACCTTAGTCGAACATTGAGGGAGATATCAGAGTTTTTCGAATGGCTTAAACAGCCGTGAACGGAACATCTGATGTATCTCGTAAATTGCACCACTAAACGTGGACGTAATCTTACCAAACTTCTACAGTAGTGTAAATAGGGTATGTACTCACAAAACGCTGCATCGGAAAATTTGTAAGTCCACCGTGAGTGTTTTTTGAGTGTAAAAGTCCTCCTACTACATCTGTGTGCATGTCAACTTGTAGGTGGACTTTTACGTGCTTTTCCCAAACCAGGGAAGTGACGTCGACGTGTCGTCATTTGTAGTTTTTGAGACTAGTAGGGATCTGGTAAAAGTTGTTTTTAAAACACTCATGGTGGACTTACAAATTTTCCAATGCAGCGTTTTGTAAGTACATACCCTATTTACACTACTGTAGAAGTTTGGTAAGATTACGTCCACGTTTAGTGGTGCAATTTACGAGATGCATCAGATGTTCCGTTCACGGCTGTATAAGCCATTCGAAAAACTCTGATATCTCCCTCAATGTTTGACTAAGGTAAAAAAGCTTTCGGATGGGGTATTTACATGGGCTTCAGAGTGCATAGCAATGAAGTCAAATCTACTCCGAACCATCCGTTTAAGTTATGTTTCTGCTTCGCATAGTGCCGCTTTGTGTGCTTTTTCACAGTTGGACTAGATGCATTATTTGTTAGGAACACAGTACATGGTAATACATGGTATCCACTTGATCATTTGGTTTTATTGGTGACCTTTGGCCAATTTCTGCTAGGAAAGAAGTGTAGTACAAAAAAAGTTAACCTTTGATAAATACAGAGATCAAAGCTCACTGAAGGTGTTTGCTGAAAAGCCCAGGCAGAATTATAGATATCAAGGATGTTCTAAGCATCATCAATCATCTTGGCAGCTTTCCAGTCTATAATTGGGCAGCCGTTTCAACTGGCCTCTCGGACCTTTATTTTCCATGCTCAGGTCATGAGAAATTGGTGGAACAAGCAGCTTCTAGAGAAGCGTAATCCTGGAGACTAGCTCAAAACCCACTAATGAAGGTCATCGGGTGTATGGAAGGAAAAATAGGAAATAATATTTTGCTATCGAGTATACAATATTGATACATTTCAATTAGAAATGCATGCATTTGTAAAGGATTTTCAATGCACACTGAAAAAAATCTACATTAAATTCAAGAATATTATTTAACAACCCTGAACCAACGGATATACATCAATTGACACTCTTTTTTATGTTTTAAATTAGCTGACAATTGTATATAGTGTGTGTTAATTAGTAACTGACAAGAACAGCACTGCAGAGACAGAACTGATGTACGATACTGCGCACACGTCACATTAAATGAGGATTATTTATCTTCTGCTTTAGTGTGCCAGATGGAAATATAGAATGTAAATCTACAAACGTTCCTTTAGCAAATATAACAATCCAGCAAGATTTTTGTGTAAATGAGGAGTCCAATTTATAATTAATGTCTGGATGATAAATATAGTCTTGATTCATTGATGACCATCACAGCCTGCCGCCACAGAAGAGCTCCAGACAGGAAGAATGATGGGGATGGAGTGATAAATGCAGGGTGACAAAGAGAAAGAGGGAGATATTTTTGTCACACATATGCGCTTTAATATTGAAATTAATAGAGAACCGGCAAAATGCACTGGTCTTAAAGCACAAGTTAGTTTCATATCATAATTATACACTTACTTGTAGGTTTAAAATTATACACATGGCACATTTATCCAACTACAAATATATTTTAGTCAGAATTATTGCAGTTCCTATCTGTTTGTAATGCATTACAATATTGCATTACTTTCTATAAAAAAGTAGCTACTTATGTTTACAACATATTTTAGAAATAAAATAAAGAATAGCCCTATTTTAATGATCTTAGCACATGGTCTGAAGCACATGGCACAGGTGCACTTAGGGCATCCAAATCCACTTCTGCAAGTTTAACGACGGAAAAAAAAAATCCCTTTAAAAGCCAGTTGTGCTCGTTTAGCATGTTTGTGCGCTGCCGCACATCGCTGTGTGTGTACAATAGGGCCCTTAAAAGTGAAATAAAAAAGCCTCAGGCTGAAGGAAATGTAAATTCATGTCTGTACAGTAGAGGGCGCAGGTCAAACTTGACTTGTAAAAGTTAGATTGCATAAACAATAGGATGCAGGAGAAGAAAGTTCAACACTCTTCAGAAAAAAAAAACATGCTAACAACATACTAATCATGTTATAAAAATACTAGTGCCTTGCTAATCATGCTAGAAACATGTTAATGATGCTAGTAACAGGCTAGCAACATGCTATTGACATGTTAATCCTCTCGGCCTCCTCATTCAGGGGTCACACTTGGCTCCCTCGCGGTCAAAAGTGACCGAAGCCTTAAAAAGTAACTTTTTTTTTTCTTCAGGAAAATCAATTAAATACATTTTTGTTCAATAATATTTTGTGATTATTATTTAGAATTTTGAGCATTTTTTATGAATCTATGCAATATTTATACAGTTTTAATGAACAATTTTTTCCCACTAGAATTATTATTATATTTTTTTATTTAATTATGTATTTATTATTTTTCAATAAATACAACATTTCACATTAAAATAGAGTAAAAGCATTTAAAATCCATTTTTTTAAGTGAAAATTGCACCATCTAGTGGCATAAAAAATAAAAACTTGTGTAATGTCATGTTACCTCCTGTATCTATACATATATACAGGGGCTTTGGGTTTCCTATTGTTTTTTTTTTTTGTTGTTTTTTTTTTACTGTTTCTTCATTTATATATTCAGACATTCTAAAAGATTACTTTTGGCAAGGTTTAGATATTTTTAGATTGGATCAATATCAGGTTTTGCATTTTTCTGCTTATTTCTGTGTGTGTGTGTGTGTGTGTGTGTGTGTGTGTGTGTGTGTCAGTTCTGTACTTTTGATATTTTAGAGTGTCAGTCCTTGCTTGCTGAACACTTCTTTTCAGCACAGTGGCTGATTTGTAGCTTGTACTACCAAAAGATTCTCTGAATTATCGCATTTTTTCGTATTTCCCATTCATTTCCTATGTCGGTCATTTTTGACAGCGAAGGAGCCAAGTGTGACAAAATTTTTTTTTTTTTTTTTTGACCTTTTAACAGATCCGAATCATGTCACTGATTTTTTTGTGTACTCAAATAGCTAATGCAACAAAAGTCACCAAGTGTCATCTCATTCTGATGAAGCTACGATTTTTAAAAATTCAAAACATACAATTTTTCGGTCAAAAATGACCGAAGAGGCCCAGAGGGTTTTAATCATGTTACAAACATGCTAATCAGGCTAGAAACATGTTAAACTTGTTAATAATGCTAACATCATGCTAGCGACATTCTAATCAGGCTAGAAATATGTTAATCATGCTAATAACGCTAACATCATGTTAGTAACATGCTAATCATGTTAGAAACATGCTAACAACATGTTAATCATGCTAGTAATGTTAACACCATGTAAACAACATTCTAATCATGCTAGCCACATGCTAGTTAACGTGCTAATTATGATACAAACATGCTAACAACATGCTAATCATGTTATAAAAATACTTGTGCCTTGTTAATCATGGTAGAATCATGCTAGCAACATGCTATTGACATGTTAATCATGTTACAAACATGCTAATCAGGCTAGAAACATGTTAATCTTGTTAATAATGCTAACATCATGCTAGCTACATTTTAATCAGGCTAGAAACATGCTAATAATGATAACATCATGTTAGTAACATGCCAATCAGGCTAGCAACATGTTAACATCATGTCAATAATCATGCTAGTAATGTTAACATCATGTAAACAACATTCTAATCATGCTAGCCACATGCTAGTTAACATGTTAATTGTTACAAACATGCTAACAACATGCTAATCATGTTATAAAAATACTAGTGCCTTGTAAATCATGCTAGAAACATGCTAGTAACATGCTAACAACATGCTATTGACATGTTAATCATGTTACAAACATGCTAGAAACATATTAACAACATGTTAATCATGAAACAGGCTAACAGCATGCTAATCATGCTAGAAACATGTTAGTAACTTGTTAATCATGCTAGCTATATGCTAATTAAGTTAGAAAAACATGCTAGCAACATGCTAATAATGCTAGAATAATGTTAGTAACTTGCTAATTATGCTAGCTACATGCTTACATCAGAGACATGCTATCTATCCATTTATCTATCTGAAAGACTGTATTGCCTTCAAAACATTCAAGCTTTAAGCTTTAAGACTACTTTAAACTTCAATCTTTTTGGAGTGATAACCATAAAATGTCTACAACTTTTAAACTTTTTCACACTTTCTGATCAGGCTGAAATTCATTTTTGGGTGAGCTAACCCTTTAATAAGGTTGAAATGCTCCAGAAGCATTGAAAATCACGGATGTAATCTTGCAAGAAGCAGTGTTCTACTGTTATAATAGCTCCTTTTTCCATACAGAGTAAACAGTCAATATCCTATAGACCAGTGGAAGCAAAGCGTAACATGACTTTAGTGTGTTTGAGAAACAGAGATGGAGTGGTTCTCCAGAGAAATAGTAGATTCTTTGGCTTCACTTAGTTCAACTGATCTGTAAGTGAGGATAATTACCTGAATTGTCATTGCAGACTGGCCCATGAGAGCAGCAAATTGCTGTTGGGCTAATAACCCGATTAGCATTGGGTTCTTTTTTTTTCTCTCTCTCTCTCTCTTCTTTTATTTTGCCAAAAAGGCACTGGAGTCCAGCTTTGCAGAAATGACTCTTGCAAATCCTGCCATTATTAGTCCATGCCTTTTAATATTTAACCAAATTAAATCATCAGCTTCTAATCATAATAATAGTGGCTAACACAAGAAATGTTGCAAGGAGTCAAATGTTTAAAGGAGTCATCGGACACAAAACTCACTTTTACATGTTGTTTGAACATTAATGTGTGTTGGCAATTTGTGAACACAACCATACAATGATAAAAATCCCCCCATTGCTATTTCTTTAATCTTTAAAAGTAATATCCCCTTTTGAAAATCAGGTCATTCTCAGCTTCGTGTGGGTGTGATGGCACACAGACAGAGGCCCCTCCCACGATAGTTGATTGACATGAGCGCCTTACCTTAGCCCCGCCCTCACTGAGTTCTAACAGTCAGACTCCGGTCGCCATTGTGTGACTCAGGTGCAGAAGAAGACAAGAAAGTCTCTGATTGAGCGATTGAGGTGTTCTGTTGCTGGGCGTAATAATGAACATAGCTGTCATCATTTACTCCCGACATCTGAGCCGCTGAAGATGCAGAGGATTAACACTACTTTAGTTTTTAAAAGAAAAGCGCCGATCCCGATCTACATATGCATCTATGTTTGTGTGAATCGTTCCTGATGCAGCTTCACCCACAGCAAAAGTGAGTATATGGGTTTTTTATGCATCTTTGCAAATGGCCTTTCTTAAGAATGTGCTTTTTGGCAAATTTCGCAGCTAAAGTAAACGGCAAGTAAATGCGGCTAAATGCACCTAAAGTAAACATAAAGGATCATCCCAGGCAGAGAGAAAGAGGCCAAATAGAGCTCATTTGCATTTAAAGGGACCATGCAATTAAATGAGTTTTTGCAGAGCTGATATTGACAAGGTAAAAGGTTATTTTTTACACTTCTATTGAGTATTTTTAACTAAAGTATATTATAGACTTTTCATTAAGACCCTAAAAATTCATATGAACTTGTGGAAAATGGGCATCCGATGACCCCTTTAAGAAGTTTGATTGCCAAGAAGATAATAAAATTTTTTGCCACCATTTCGATTGATACTTTTAAGACTTATACTTTGCTGAGCACATCCTGAAATTAGTTTGATGATATTTTCCCTGTTTAACCCCTAAGTGTCTCCAGCCGACCAGTGGGCCCAATGGCGCTCTTTTTTTTTCGTTGTTGTTTTTCCCTATCACATTTTTTAGTAATCATCATAAATTATACATCATATGAAAGCATAAAACTAAGGTAAAGAATTCATCCAAAAAAATGGTAAAACCCATTTTTAAATTGGACATTGTGTTATCATGGAAAATGTTACATTAAAATCTTTCAGCGGTTTTCTCTCCTTAGTAGGTGGAGTCAAGTGTTAGATTATAAAATGTCTTTTAGAATTATTTTTTTTTATAATCTTCACAAAATACATATCAGAAAGGTCTGAGTCAAAAGATTCCAAATTTGGATTTTCCATATTTTTTGATAAATGTAATATTGACTAAGAAATTTTGACATTTGTGACAGAAAAAAATGCATAAAATTAAATGGAGTTTTGATGGGGCCCATTGGCTGTTTGTGGTATATCGCCCAAAATAAAATCTTACAGGAACCTCACCTCAGGAACTTCAAATTTGGAACACAACTTATTTAGACATAAGGCTTTAATTGTACATCAATTTTCGATTCAAAAATATTTAGTAAAATATTAATTCTATATAAAATTAAAAAAAATGGTATAGTGCATTTTCGTTACAATAAATTTTAACTTCTATTACTTTCTCTAATTCTCTAATATTTTGAAATTATTCCACTTCTGCAGTATTGTCTTCATAAATAAATAAATAAATAAAATAAATAAAGAGTCCAACCTTAGGTCTGTATTCCAAAGCATTCATGAACTATAACAATTTAAATTTGGGTAGTGAACTTTCACATCTATAGTGGTGTGAAAAAGTGTTGGCCCCCTTAAATGTTTTTTTCTTTGCATGTTTGTTACAGTTTAATGTTTCAGATCATCTAACAAATTTAAACATTAATCAAAGATAACGCAAGTAAACACAGCATGCAGTTTTTAAATGAAGGGGTTTTTTTATGAAGGGAAAAAAATCCAAACCCACATGGATCTGTGTGAAAAAAGTGGTGAACCTTCCCAGGAGTAGCCGGCCGACCAAAATTACCTCAAAAGTGCAGCGACGACTCATCCAAGAGGTCACAAAAGACCCCACAACAACATCTAAAGAACTCAGGCCTCTCTTGCCTCAGTTAAGGTCAGTGTTCATGACTCCACCATAAGAAAGAGACTGGGCAAAAATGGCCTGCATGGCAGAGTTCCAAGACGAAAACTGTTGCTGAGCAAAAAGAACATAAAGGCTTGTCTTGATCCAAAAGACTTTTGGGAAAATACTCTGTGGACTGACAAAACAAAAGTTTAACTTTTTGGAAGGTGTTTGTCCCACTACATCTAGCGTAAAAGTAACACAGCATTTCAGGAAAAGAACATCATAGCAACAGTAAAATCTGTTGGTGGTAGTGTGATGGTCTGAGGCTGTTTTGTTGCTTCTGGACCTGGAAGACTTGCTGTGAAAACCATGAATTCTGCGGTCTACCAAAAAATCCTGAAGGACAATGTCCAGCCATCTATTGGTGACCTCAAGCTGAAGCGAACTTGGGTTCTGCAGCAGGACAATGATCCAAAACACACCAGCAAATCTGAACTTGGAGTGAATCCTATTGAGATGCTGTGGCATGACCTTAAAAATGCGGTTTATGCTCAAAAACCCTCCAAAGTGGCTGAATTACAACAATTCTGCCAAGATGTGTGGGCCAAAATTCCTGCACAGCGCTGTAACAGACTCATTGCAAGTTATCGCAAACGCTTAAAAGGGTGACCCAACCAGTTATTAAGTTTAGGGGGCAAACACTTTTCCACACAGGGCCATGTGGGTTTGGATTTTGTTTTCCCTTCATAAAAAAAACACATGTTGTGTTTACTTGTGTCATCTTTGATTACTATTTAAATTTGTTTGATGATCTGAAACATTAAAGTATGACAAACATGCAAAAAAATAAAAAAATCAGAAAGGGGGCCAACACTTTTTCACACCACTGTATGTTCAAAAATGGGGGGGGGGGGGTGACACTTTAGAGGTTAATGACACCTTGATTCCCTAGTAAATATTTAGCATACTCTTTTAAACAGTCAGTATGAACACAACATGTATTACATGTTACAGATATACATAATTAAGATTTTTCATAAGTAAACAAGGTCTGGTGTGTGTGTGATGGGTAAGCTAGACCAGAGCACAGCATGGAAAAGGTTAATTGGGTTTGTTGACCATCTGTTTCTCTAACAGCAGTGAGGCCGCATATCAGACACATGAAGACAGGCTTGCATAATGAACTGCAGCAACCAACATTAAGTAAATCAATTGGCAGGGCTAGCAGGAAGCTGCCAATTGTTTAATGGAGCAGAAGTGTATTTCATCAAGTTTCTTGGCTTTCTCTCTGTCATCTTGCATCTGCACCTCCCCTTCCTCACAGGAAACACATGCTTTTTATCTCTAAACTTTGCTCCATGTGGAGTTTACCTGTTTACATCAATTAAATAAACATGCACAAAAAAACAACAAATCAGTATGATTCTGTTTATTAAGAAACAGCCAAGGTGATTGTTACAATCTGCGTAAAAAAAAAAGTAGTTTAATGGATTTTGGAGTGTAAGGCGAGACACTGCAGGTGAACAGGGTAAAGTAATTAACTGATAGTTATCACCTTACTTACCCAGTTGATTGATTACATTAATAATCGCAAAAAAAAATTTGTATTACACGTTTACAAAAATGTTAGGTTTAAATATGCAAATGAGGCATTATTTAATGAAATATGCGCTAATTTGCATACATTTGTAGTACAAAAATCTAAACACTGGATGAAGTCAGTTTCAAAATTCTTGTTTAATTTTTTTGACATATTAGAGCCATTTTTTTTTTTTTTTTTTTTTTTTTTTTACAAATTTTGTCACTCCATAATTTAGAAAAATCTTAGAACAGACAGAAAACAATATATTTTTTCACCATTTTGGGGGAATAAAATGTTGTATAAAATCAAGCAAATTATATAAGAACAAATGCCTCTGTTAAAACCTTCAGAAAACAGACAGGAATAAACATGTACATTTTGGTGTGTGTAAGTGCTACTGAAGTGGAGATTTATGGCTCAGTATAGGAGAAAAAAATCATTTTGAGAAAACAGCCTTAAAATATGGATTGTAATTGAAATCTGTTGACACAAATAGATAAAGTGCTATAAAAGAAACACTTAACAGTGTCTTTTGGGTGTTTTCTTTCCACTAGTCTGGGAAAAAAAACACTTATGAAACACCAAAAAGCCCAAAATCTCAAACTTGACAGGTGCATGAAAAAACTTAAGATCTGCATTTATTTCTTCATTTGTGTTCAACAAAAGAAAAAAATCTTGTGAATACTTTTAGTATACTTTTAGTATACTTTACACTTAAAGCATTACCACTTAGTTTAATTTAATTTCTATTGACACATGTATGGTTTTATGTATTTAAATCAGGGTTGCAAAGAGGCAGAAACTTTACAAAAGTTCCTGAAAATTTCCAAAGAAAAGAAAAATCTGGAAATGTTCTGCCAGAACCATAATTTAAATATATGTGTAATTACACATTTGTAATAATAAAGTGGCAATTTAGTAAATGTGAAATATTTTAACATTAAAATACACCACAGTTAAAAGTATAATCATAATAAGTGTACTTTTTTGTATGACAAAAAATAAAGTACATTTAAAAAAATATGTTTTAATAAATTAAAATGTTTAATTTCTGTGAGCTCTTCTTCATTTGCTCCATCTATGTTCATTATCCAGCAGTGATCACATGTAAACCCATTCAGTGTTTGTAGGCTGACTGTAAATGTGTTGCAGAAAGCACCCTGGGAAATGCTGCTCAACAAGGACGTCTACAGCAAAGAGGACAAAAGATTTCCGAAGCTATTTACAATCAACTGAATAATTCATGTGCGTATTAAATATTCACATTTGAGTCGCAAAGTCAGGATTTCACCATAGAGAGAAAACAGCAGAAACAAACTACATTCAAAAGAGCAGTTTGAATTTAGGAAGTCAACAGAATGTCGGTTTTCATAACATTAAGGTAACATTTATTAGCTTAGAAAAAGCCCACTTTATTTTTCAAACAGTGCCTGCATCTGTGCAAGTAATATTGCAAGCTAATGAACAGTAAAGGATTCCCAGGGTAATTATAGGGCTTTAGATTAATGGGAAGGATATACTGTTTTGCAGTGATAACACAAATAAGGTGCTGTAATTCCTGAATTATCATAAATCACAGGATATAGTGCGACAGATGTGTATGACCGTTAAGCTCACATCTTGCATCTATTGCAGCGTCTCACACATGAGAGCCACATTTTTAAGACACTATGGCAAGTTAAAAGATTTCAATTTTTGCATGGAGTGCTGCTCATCGATGTCAGTTCCAAAACAGTGGACCAATCAGAAGACCCCAGAGGCGGGGCAAGCTTTCTGATAACCATTCCAAGCTTTCAAACCATTCCTGAGCACTGCATCTCGCATTTTTAGAAGCAAAGACATCTTCTGTGTCGGAAGAAGAAAATTCAGCAACTTAAGCATGTAATTCTTTCAGATATTTCAGCTATCTATTCGATCTTAAAGGGATAGTTCACCCAAAAATTAAATTTTATCTGCTTACCCCCAGGGCATCCAAGATGTAGGTGACTTTGTTTCTTCAGTAGAACACAAACAAAGATTTTTAACTCAAACCGTTGCAGTCTGTCAGTCATATAATGGCAGTCAATGGAGACCAAAGCTTTCAGAGTAAAAAAAACATACACAGACAAAACCAAATTAAACCCTGTGGCTTGTGACAATACACTGAGGTGTTAAGACACAAAACAATTGGCCTGTGCAAGAAACTGAACATTTTATCATTTTTTACCACTGCAACGTTCAACTGTCCTGAGCGCATTCACAACTGCCAGCGCATGACGCATCAATGTGATCTGCCATTGTAGATGCATCGTTGTGTCTTAAAGGATTAGTTTACTTTCAAAACAAGAATTTACAGATAATGTACTCACCCCCTTGGTAAACATTTCAGGATTTCTCTCCATAAAACGGACTTCTATGGTGCCCCCGAGTTTGAACTTCCAAAATGCAGTTTCAAAGGGCTCTAAACGATCCCAGCCGAGGAAGAAGGGTCTTATCTAGCGAAACGATTGGTTATTTTCTAAAAACTTCTACAACTTATATACTTCTTATTCTCAAACGCTTGTCTTGCTGAGCTAGACAAGATGAGCATTTGAGGTTAAAAAGTATATATATTTTAAATATATAATTTTTGTTTTAGAAAATAACCCACCATTTTGCTAGATTATACCCTTTTTTCCACGGATGTGATCGTTTAGAGCCCTGTGAAGCTGCATTTTGGAAGTTCAAACTCGGGGCACCATAGAAGTCCACTATATGGAGAGAAATCCTGAAACTTTTTAATCAAAAAACATAATTTCCTTAAGATTGAAGAAAGAAAGGCATGAACATCTTGGATGACAAGAGGGTGAGTACATTATCTGTAAATTTTTGTTCTGAAAGTGAACTACTCCTTCAACTCCTCAATGTATCGTCACGAGCCGCAGGGTTTAATTTGGATTTGTCTGTGTATGTTTTAGTTTTTTTTACTCTCAAAGAATTGGTGCCCATTGACTGCCATTATATGACTGACTGACTGATTGCAGCAATTTGAGTTAAAAATGTTCATTTGTGTTCTACTGAAGAAACAAAGTCACCTACATCTTGGGGGTAAGCAGATAAACATCACATTTTTATTTCTGAGTGAACTATCCCTTTAAATGTACAGTAATAGTGTCACATTTTCAATAAACTTGAGGAAATGATGCATCTTGCCACTGTCAGGATTTTCAGTGCAAAAAGAGTGAATCTTCCTGACATTAGCCACTGTGGCAGACAACGATAAAACTGTAGTTAGAACATTATCAGGATGATAATAATGTCTTTGTATCTAAAAACATGAGATGCTGTGCTCAGGAATGTTTTTTTTTAAAGTGCACATCAATTCAAATGGGCAAATTGGCCAACAAATAGGCAGATTTCACTTTAACAGCAAGCAAGCTAATGTTATACAACTGATAGCAAGTTTGCTTCCAGGAGAAATGTCAGCCTTATCATTGCAACTAATGTTAGCCATTCAGGCGAAAATGCACAACAAAGATCAGACAAACTCCCAAACCCACTGCATCAGTGCAGAACAACGCTTCTAGCAGCAAAGCAACAGAACAAACAGAAACAACATGACTAACTTATCTGAACTTTTCCAAAACTAGCCTTAGCTACAAAATAATAATAAAAAAGTTAACATTATTGGTGTACTCTCCAGTCACACTTCATAAGTGAGTCATTCATTCTAATAATTCATTCAAACAGCTGATTCATTCTTCAACTAACTCTCTTTATGAATGAGTCATATTGTTATATAACTAAAATATATCACTTGATATTAATATAAGACAAAGCAACAAACACAGAGGGACATTTTCTGTCTTCATATCTTGAATTTTCGGACATACAATTGCATTCTCACCGGCTTCATCACACAGTCAGTTGTCCTGCAGCATGTTTATCAGCAACTGTGAGATGACGTATGCATTAATCATTTTGACATGTCATGTTTTCCATTAATAGTTGCACAAAATTAACATCAGCAGTCCTAATACCAAGCAATAAAATATAAAGCTATAGCTACACTCTTAGAAAAAAAGGTTCAGTGGGGTTCTATATAGAACCATATTTAATGTGTTACAGAATATATATATATATATATATATATATATATATATATATTTTTTTTTTTTTTTTTTTTTTGCAAGTTAACATTAAATTTATTTATTTGTGCAAATTAACATTCTTTTTGTCAATTTTAGCAGTCAACATGTATTTATGACTTGGTTTGCTCTTGAAAAGTGTGAATAAATAAATAAACATGGATTTGTGTTAACTCTTGTAACTGTCGCATTTTGAATTATGTTATTATATTGTTTGTCATTGTAAATGCTAATAAAAGTCTTAAAATTATCACACAACACTTTGATATATTACACTTATGGTTATATCAAACAGTGACTCGACAACTTGACAAAGACTTGACTTGATACAGACTTGACATAAACTTGACTTGAAACAGACACTCACCAGACAGCAGGTTTACAACATTAATACGCAAAAGGGATCCATAGAACCACAAGGGCCATTTATACAAGACAATACAGGTTACATGACACATAAACACCAATGAAAAACAAGGAACAAGACCCTAGCAACCAATCAGAACATGACACATGGAACAACCAATGGCAGAAAAACAACAGGGAAAGGGAAGCCAAACACAACAGCATGAAACAAATACAAAATAAAAGACATGAAAACATGAACATGAAGAAAACGTACTCGGTTACTTTCGTAACCTCGGTTCCCTGAGATACGGGAACGAGTACTGCGTCTGTAAAGACGCTTATGGGGAAAAGCTCCTTTTCTCCTGAGACTGAAGCATTTCAATAACGCAGTGTAACTGTACGGCCATTGGTTCGTGCAGTGTTAAAGAAACGAACCAATGGCTCGGCAGCGGAGATGCACAAACCTATGGCGATGATTCGCGCCCGATCGCGCCAAAAGGGGCGGAGCATCTGGCTATATAAGCGAGCATTTCGCCATAGGGAACTCAGGTACTTCGACTGAAGCGACGACTGAGTCGTGCAGCTACCTAGCACGGCCAGCAACGCAGTACTCGTTCCCGTATCTCAGGGAACCGAGGTTACGAAAGTAACCGAGTACGTTCCCTTTCGATACTTTCACTCGTACTGCGTCTGTAAAGACGCTTATGGGGAACCAGTACAATCCCGCCGTTGCTAAGGTAGAGGAACGACTGACATGACCCTAGCACTAAAGGGCTAATAAGGGCCAATTTGTTCGATCAGATAGCCTGATAAACATCCGTTCCAAGGAATAAGTACACTTGGAGCTCCACAGAGGCCAAGACGCACTATACATAACATACTGGTAAAACATACCACTATGTGGAAAGGACCCGAGTCTGTAAGACTGGAACGTCCAAGTTATAGAATCTAGCAAATGTGGACGGTGAGGCCCAGCCTGCCGCCGCACAAATCTCTGCAATGGAAACCCCACTAGACCACGCCCAAGACGAGGCGATGCCCCTCGTCGAATGGGCCCTTACTCCCATGGGACATTGTAGGCCCAACGAGGAGTAAGCCAGCGTGATGGCTTCCACAATCCATTTGGATAATCTCTGTTTTGTGACCGAAAACCCCTTGGTGCGGCCACCAAAACATACAAACAGCTGTTCTGACTGCCTAAAAGGGGCAGAACGCTCTATATAACATCTCAGAGCCCTGACAGGGCAGAGAGGGTTAAATCCCTGGTCTTGCTCCGTAGGAGGAAGAGCCAAAAGGGAAATAATCTGGTCTCTAAAGGGTGTAGAGAGACTTTTGGGAACATACCCATGCTTTGGCTTCAGGATGACCTTAGAGTCATTTGGCCCGAATTCCAAGCAAACGGGGCTCACAGAGAGCGCCTGTAGATCACCCATGCGTTTGACTGATGCTAATGCCAATAGCAGGGCAGTCTTCAACGTCAGGGGGCGAAGGCCTATGGACTGAAGCGGTTCGAAGGGAGGGCCCTTCAGGGCCCTCAACACTGTGGGTAAGTCCCAAGACGGAACCGTGATGGGGCGAGGGGGATTAATCCGCCTTGACCCCTTTAAGAAACGAACGACCAAGTCGTTCCTTCCCACAGATTGACCGTTTACAAGGTCATGGAAT
>NC_133379.1:12631638-12717707 GCF_049309525.1 Garra rufa
TAAGTATTCAGACCCTTTGCTGTGACACTCATATATTTAACTCAGGTGCTGTCCATTTCTTCTGATCATCCTTGAGATGGTTCTACACCTTCATTTTAGTCCAGCTGTGTTTGATTAATACTGATTGGACTTGATTAGGAAAGCCACACACCTGTCTATATAAGACCTTACAGCTCACAGTGCATGTCAGAGCAGATGAGAATCATGAGGTCAAAGGAACTGCCTGAAGAGCTCAGAGACAGAATTGCGGCAAGGAACAGATCTGGAACAGGTTACAAAAAAAATTCTACTGCACTTAAGGTTCCTAAGAGCACAGTGGCCTCCATAATCCTTAAATGGAAGACGTTTGGGACGACCAGAACCCTTCCTAGAGCTGGCCATCCGGCCAAACTGAGCTATCGGGGGAAAAAAACCTTGGTGAGAGAGGTAAAGAAGAACCCAAAGATCACTGTGGCTGAGCTCCAGAGATGCAGTCGGGAGATGGGAGAAAGTTGTAGAAAGTCAACCATCACTCCAGCCCTCCACTAGTCGGGGCTTTATGGCAGAGTGGCCCGACGGAAGCCTCTCCTCAGTGTAAGACACATGAAAGCCCGCATGGAGTTTGCTAAAAAAAAAAAAAACACCTGAAGGACTCCAAGATGGTGAGAAATAAGATTCTCTGGTCTGATGAGACAAAGATAGAACTTTTTGGCCTTAATTCTAAACGGTATGTGTGGAGAAAAGTCCCAACAGTGAAGCATGGTGGTGGTAGCATCATGCTGTGGGGGTGTTTTGCAGCTGCAGCGACAGGACGACTGGTTGCAATCGAGGGAAAGATGAATGTGGCCGAGTACATGAATATCCTGGATGAAAACCTTCTCCAGAGTACTCAGGACCTCAAACTGGGCCGAAGGTTTACCTTCCAACAAGACAATGACCCTAAGCACACAGCTAAAAGAAGGAAGGAGTGGCTTCACAACAACTCCGTGACTGTTCTTGAATGGCCCAGCCAGAGCCCTGACTTAAACCCAATTGAGCATCTCTGGAGAGACCTAAAATGGCTGTCCACCAACGTTTACCATCCAACCTGACAGAACTGGAGAGGATCTGCAAGGAGGAATGGCAGAGGATCCCCAAATCCAGGTGTGAAAAACTTGCATCTTTCCCAAAAAGACTCATGGCTGTATTAGATCAAAAGGGTGCTTCTAATAAATACTGAGCAAAGGGTCTGAATACTTAGGAACATGTGATATTTCAGTTTTTCTTTTTTAATAAATCTGCACAAATGACAACAATTCTGTGTTTTTCAGTCAATATGGGGTGCTGTGTGTACATTAATGAGGGAAAAAAATGAAATTAAATTATTTCAGCAAATGGCTGCAATATAACAAAGAGTGAAACATTTAAGGGGGTCTGAATACTTTATACCACTGTATATATATATATCTGGTATATATATATATCTGGTGTTAAAACCAGTGACCGCTGCGAAAGGGCAGCTGACAACCTGGGAAAGACCTGGTGACGGCCTGAAGAGACTGCTGGCAGGAGGGAACAGACCCCAACGGGGCTGGCATGGGTTAGCTACCCGTGCTAGCAGGATCCTTGCACTACACAGTGACTTGGATCCACCCAACTATGGCTACGAAAATTTCAAAAGGAAAAACACCCCTTGAGTCTGCGAGAGCGGGGGCGGAAGATGACTCGTCGGTGGACCACACGGTAACAGACCCTGGAACGGAAACGACAATGAATCAAATGTTCAGCATGGGAGTTGATGGAGTAACAGCACAGGCAGGACACAAGCTTCAAAGCTGCAGCTGTGGCTGGAAAAAGATAACATCAGAGAAGGGTCTCAAGATCCACCAGGGCAGGAAAAAGTGCCTGAGAGAGCCTAGCAAGGGGCCTCGCATTGACCACTACTTCCTTAGAGGTATGGCAAATCAGTCGAGTGAAGCCCAGTGGCAGGATATTCACCACAGTCCACAGGGTATCAGAACCCCAGACGAAGCTCAACCAAGCACAGAGCCACCAACGGACATGAGTCCAGAGCCCATCCAGCCACAGACAGCAGTAGAGAGGAAGATGAATGGACGGAAGCCTCAAATCTTGTGGCCTAAATCCTGCCAGAAAAAGGAGTGGGAAACCACAGACACAGACCTTGTCCATCTTCTAGAAGGCCTGAAAGGGTGTGTGGAAAGAAAGCTGGACAAGATCGGAGAGATTATTTACAGCTATGGAGCAGAGAGATTCGGGGTGAAAAGAACAAACCTTTGGATGCAGAAGGACCCATCAGTCAACCTCAAGTCCAGGAGACAACAAGAGATTGAGCGACTGGTGAAAGAAAGAAGGAACCTGAGAAAACAATGGAGGAAGGCCACAGAAGTGGAAAGGAAAGGACTTGAGGCACTACAGGGTGACATCAAGCAGCGTATTGCAACACTGCGAAGAGCAGAATGCCTTAGAAAGCAACATAAGAAGAAGGAACGAACGAGGACTGCCTTCTACAGAGATCCCTACAAGTTTGTCAAAGACCTCTTTGTCAAGGAGAAAACTGGGACCCTCAAAGCACCCATAAGGGAACTAGAGGAGCACATGAGGAAGACCTACTCCGACAACCAGAGGCATGTGCCAGCCAGCATTCCGGATGATATGCCTCCAATTCAACCACCCGAGCACCAGCTGGAAACAAGACCCCTTACTTGGAGCGAAGTGGAGAGCACGGTAAAGCGGGCAAGAACAGCCTCAGCCCCTGGGCCCAATGGCGTTCCATATAGGCTCTATAAGAACACACCAGGCGTCTTGAAGTACCTCTGGAAGCTCATGAAAGTGGCATGGGAAAAAGGAATTATACCAAAGGCATGGCGACGGGCAGGAGGGATCCTGATTCCCAAAGAGAAGAATTCCTCAACCATCGATCAGTTCCGCCAGATCAGCCTCCTGAATGTGGAAGGAAAGATATTTTTCAGTGTTGTGGCCCATAGGCTTTCTGTGTTCTTGCAGAAGAACAACTTTGTTGACACCTCAGTGCAAAAGGCAGGGATAAGTGGATTCTCAGGATGCCTGGAACACACAAATGTCATCTGGCACCAGATACAGACAGCTAAGAAGGAGAAGAAAGACCTGCATGTGGTTTTCTTAGATCTTGCCAATGCCTTTGGGTCAGTGCCGCATGAAATTTTGTGGACGGCGTTCAATTTCTTTCAAGTCCCAGAGGGTATCACAAGGCTGGTCAAAGCCTATTTCCAGGACCTTCAATTCTGTGTGACAGCACAGGCCAGTACAACTGCCTGGCAGCACCTCGAGATAGGCATAATGGCAGGCTGCACTATCTCTCCACTGGCGTTTACCATGGCGATGGAGCTCATTATTCGAGCATCGCGATGGGTGGTTGGAGGGGAGCGGTTGAAGAGTGGGCTGCATCTTCCTCCAATCAGGGCATACATGGATGACATGACGACAATAACAACAACAAATGCATGCACCAAACGCCTGCTGGATAAACTCCAGGGAAACATCAAATGGGCACGAATGGAGATTAAACCCAGCAAATCCTGCAGTATCTCCATTGTTAAGGGCCAGCTTACCAACGAGAGATTCCAGGTCAACAACGAGCCAATACCAACAGTTCTGGAGAAGCCTATCAAAAGCCTCGGCCGCTGGTACAGCGCAGAACTCAAAGACTCGAAGCAGGTGGAGCAACTCAGGCAGGATACAATCAGCGGCCTCAAGAAGATCAACAACACTGCTCTCCCCGGGAAGCTGAAGCTGTGGTGTTTTCAGTTTGGGCTGCTGCCCCGTCTCATGTGGCCAATTTCTATCTATGAGGTCACGCTATCCCATGCCAATCGACTGGAGAGATTAGTGAATGCACAAGTGAGGAAGTGGCTTGGACTGCCGAGATGCCTTACCAGCATTGGCCTCTATGGCAACGGAGCCCTCTCCCTGCCAATCTCAAGCCTGGTGGAGGAGTACAAATGTGCGAAATCAAGGCTGGAAATGACTCTCAAAGAATCCCGGGATCCAGTCGTCAGAGGTGCTGCTCCAACCCTAGCAACAGGGAGGAAATGGAAGCCATCGGCAGCAGTTGCGGTGGCAAAGGCTGCCCTCAGACACCGGGATATAGTGGGGCATGTCCAACATGGCAGAGGGGGCCTTGGATTGGAAGCAGCAACACCCATATGGCAAAAGGCTACTCCAACCGAACGGCGGCACATGGTGGTGGAGGAGGTGCGCCACCAGGAGGAAGCAGCCAGGTGTGCTAAGGCTGTCTCCCAAGCCCAGCAAGGCCGCTGGATGAAGTGGGATGGCGTGGAGAGGAGAAAAATCACATGGATTGAGATGTGGGGCATGGAGGCTAATAGGCTAAGTTTCATCATTAGAGCCACATACGATGTCCTGCCCTCCCCAACCAACCTACATCTCTGGCATGGAGAGGACCCAGCCTGTCCCCTGTGTGCAGTCCCAGCAACCCTCAAACACATCCTGGTGGGTTGCAAGACCAGCCTAACTCAAGGTAGGTACACCTGGCGCCACAACCAAGTGCTGAAGTGCTTGGCTGCCGAACTTGAGAACAAGAGGGTAACCACCAACGCCATGCCTCCTAATGCCCAGACTACCATCCCACGGAGAACAACCTTCATGCGGGAAGGGGAGAAACAGCGGACCAAGCCATCACTTCCAGACTTTGGCCCACTGAACGCAGCCCGGGATTGGGAAATGCGGGTAGACCTCAGCCAGAGGCTCACCTTCCCACCCGAAATTGCAGCAACCAATCTGCGCCCAGACCTTGTCCTCTGGTCCAAGTCCTGCCGGCGGGTCTTCATTGTTGAAATGACTGTCCCATGGGAGGATGCCATCGATGAGGCATTCGAACGGAAGAGGCTGCGGTATGCCAACTTAGCAGCTGAAGCAGAGGGGCGGGGCTGGAACGTGAAGGTGTGGCCAGTGGAGGTGGGATGCAGAGGATTTGTAGCCAGTTCTACCACAAGGCTCTTGAAGGAAGTAGGGATCAGAGGGCAGTCCCAACGGAGGGCAATCAAAGATCTTGCCACTGCAGCGGAACGGAGCAGTCACTGGCTGTGGCTGAAACGTAGGGACGCAACATGGGCTGCCAAATGATCACATGGTGCCACCACCGTGCGACACACACCCGGGTCTGATCAACCCGTGGTGGGCCAACCCCGGCAGAGGGTGTCTTGTGATAAGTGGCCGAAACACCCAATGAGGTCGGGGCACACAACTGAAGATGTGTCACACTGGTGGTACCACGCAATCTGTGCCGAATTTCACCCCATCCAGGATGACATCTCCATTCAATTGTTGTGCTGAAAGTTAGGGATCTTTAACAACTAGTCCTAGTAAGAATCTTATATATATATTGGCCAGAGGTATTGGCCAAATAATTATTACGATTTTTTTATGTTTTCGACAGAAGTCCTTCGGCTCACCAAGGCTGCATTTATTTTATTAAAAATACATTTAAAACAATACAATTGTAAAATATAATTACATTTCAAAATAGCTGTTTTCTATGCAAATATATTGTAAAATGTAATTTATTTCTGTGATCAAAGCTGCATTTTTAACATCATTACTCACATCAAATGATCCTTCAGAAATCAATATAATATGCTGATTTGCTGAGTATTGTCAATGTTAAAAACAGTTTTTTTTCTGCTTCATATTTTTGTAAGGGGTAGTATAGTTTCATCAGAAATGTAATTTCATATTATTACTTTATTTCATATATATGCGGTTGAAGCCTCAACTTTCAAATGTGATTTTGTCTGAAGATTGAGAGGCTTTGATTGAATTCAAAGCTGAGTCTGCCCTAACCTAAACATGTGTTTTGCTGGGATCTTTTTGAATCATCTGCCAAAGTTAGGAAATGTTGCCATTAAATATTTAATAACCTCAAATTACTGGAAATGTGCAATAAAAAAAAATGGCAGAGCATTTCACTGTCAGGATGAGGGCATGACAAGGATTGCAGCCAGTGCTTCAAAGGCATAATTGACCTGATGACTCTACAGTTTAAATCAGATGAAACACCTGATATGTGGCCACTTTGGTCTCTCTTATGAAATCGCACAGTCTGGCAACTGGGCCGAGAGATTTTCTCTCAGGGTTGGCCCCTGTGCCGTCGACAGAGATGAGTTCCCATCAGCGTTCGGGCTCATTGATTGAATGCACTCACTATTAAGGGCACAGAAGGGAGTCAATAGTGCTCTCTGGATATTGATCGTCTGAGGGCAGTAAATATACACGTTCGCTGCATCTGGATTTACGATATATATTGTAAAATTCAAAGGAATGGAAATTGGTTACTTAAGATGCTGAGAATACAGCCTGCCAAATAAAAAAGCTCCTTTAAAGTCAGATTTTCTCTGAATTCAAATCTAAAACAGTGCAATGTGTTTACCACACTGTTTATTCATACATATCCTTCAGAGAAGAAACACATGCTGAAAATAAGTGCACATTTAAACTAGAAAACAGCTACAAGAAAATTAAATTAAAGAAAATTAGCCCATTATTAACTCACCCTCAAACCATCCTATGACTTCCTTCTTTTAGATGAATGCAGTCATTATATTAAGTTATATTAAAAATTGTTCAGACTCCTTTATAATGCAATGGACAGGTGTTTCTCTTCATCCGTCCAAAACAAGTCTGATAAAGTGCCTCCATCCATAATGAAATGTGCAACACAAGCTCCAGGGGGTGAATAAACACCTCCTATAGCAAATCGATGCGAATTTGTATGAAAAATATATTTATTTGAAACACAATAATCACTTTAATCTAGCTTGCTCTCACTGTTGTACGCGGAAGGTGAGAGATCAAAAGAAAACAATGGTCACGAATTAGAAGTACAAAATGAGGATCTGTAAATAAAAATGTTGGAGGATTTTGATGTAAGTCAAGAGGAGACTGGTTTTCCTTTGCTAAAGTAAGGAAATTTTGCTTCATTTGCTCCTGTAAACAAACATTGGTTTTCACAAGACTCACAGGCCACTCTTTATTATAAATGTATGCACTTTATTGGACTTGTTTTGGACTGATGTAGAGAAACACCCACCTATTGCATTATAATGCTTAAAGGGGCCAGAACATTTATGTTTACACTATATTTATTTATTCTGAAGACACTTTTATCCAAAGCAACTTACAAATGAGGACAATGGAAGCAATCAAAATCAACAAAAAAGCATTGATATGGAAGAACTATGATAAGTTTCAGTTAGCCTAACACAGTACAGGTAGCAAGGTTTTGTTTTGTTTTGTTGTTTGTGATGGAACAGATGTTTTTATGGCGTTTCTTGACGATGGCTAAGAAATCAGCTGCTCGGATTGAGTTGGGCAGGTCATTTCACCAGGAGGAAACAGTTTATGTAAAAGTCAGTGAAAGGGATTTTGTGCCTCTTTGGAATTGCACAATTTTGCACCGTTCACTTGCAGAACGCAAGCTTCTAGAGATCACATCAATTTGAAGTAATGAATTTAGGTAAAAGGGTGCAGAGCCGGTGGTGGTTTTGTAGGCAAACATTATGTGAGCAGCTACTGGTAGCCAATGCAAACTGATGAGGAGAGGTGTGATGTGCATTATTTTCGATTTATTCTGAATTAATCTTGCAGCTGCTTTCTTGTAAATGTTTGATAAAAGTGGCTGGAAGACCTGCCAAAAGAGCATTGCAATAGTCCAGTCTGGACAGAACAAGAGCTTGAACAAGGAGTTCTGAAAGAAAGGGCCTGATCTTTCTGATGTTGAATAAAGCAAATCTGCAGGACCGGGCAGTTTTAGCAATGTGGTCTGAGAAAGTCAGCTGATCAATCAATCACAACTCCAAGGTTTCTGGCTGTTTTTGAAGGAGTTATGGTTGATGTGCCTAACTGGATGGTGAAACTGTGATGAAACGACGAATCTTGGCAAAGTTGAATTGAAAATGAGGGTTCTTCATCCAGCAAGAAATGTCTGTTAGACAATCTGAGATGCAAGCAGCTATTGTTGGATCATCCGGATGGAATGAGAGGTAGAGTTGAGTGTCATCAGCATAGCAGTGATATGAAAAGCCATGTTTCTGAATGACAGAAACTAGCGATGCCATGTAGACAGAGAAGAGAAGTGGTCCAAGAACTGAGCCCTGAGGCACTCCAGTAGTTAGATGTTGCGACACCTCGCCTCTCCAAGACAATTTGAAGGACCTATCTGAGAGGAAGGACTTAAACCACTGGAGTGCATTTCCTAAGAAGCCCTTTGCCAATGGGGTTGACAGGAGGATCAGCAGACAGATCCAGCAAGATAAGTATAGAAAATTTAGAAGCCACTCTTGCAAGAGCTTCAACAACTGAGAGTAAGGTAGTCTCCGTTGAATGTCCAGTTCTGAAACTAGACTGGTTGCTGTCCTGGAGATTGTTCTGTGTGAAAAAGGTAGAGACTTGGTTGAACACAGCTTGTTCAAGTGTTTTTGCAATGATTGGTAGAAGGTACAGCGATCTGTAGTTCTCTAAAAGAGACGGGTTATGGGTGAATTTCTTAAGTGGTGGGGTTATACAAGCCTGAGGGAAATGCAGAGGGAAAACACCAGTGAACAACAGATGAACAATTTTTAATATAACTCCAGTTGCATTCATCTGAAAGAAGAACATATCCACCTAGGATGCCCTGAGGGTGAGTAAATAATGGGATCATTTTCATTTTGGGGTAAACTAACCCTATAAATGTAGTGTCTTAAAAGAATATTTTTATAAATGTAACATTTTAATTTAAATTGTTTAATTAAAAGTATGCTTAAAGACAGACTTTTATTGGAATTTTAATATTTTACCCTTACTCCCTGTGACAGGTCATACTGTTGCACAGAAAATCTATGCCTCTCAATGTGAGGACAACTGAGTCATCTGCACCAAAAAGGTTCAATATTTGTAAAAAAGTATGGTTTTCCATGCTCAAATAGATAATTTTCCATTCTTATTTTCACTCTTTGTAAAATTCAGGTTTGTTTCTTCATCTCACCATAGCCACACCCTCCTTTACAGCACATTGTGTGTTTTGATACTCGAGGTGGCAAGAGCTGTGATTAAGCTGTAATAGAGCTGTATATATTCCTGCATGAGGCAGAAGAAATTGAAACAATGCAATCACAATGACTGCAAAAGTCTGTTTCAGTGTGGTAGTCTAATTGCTTTTGCTTGCTTAAATGCTCAGCAACAGAAAAAAAATGGCAGTATTTTTAGAATAACAAAAAGAAACTTTGTCTTTCATTCACTCTGGGATGCCATTAAATAAACATCTTGCATTTCTAATTACATACAATGATGACGCATATTAAGGGACGTATCAAGGGGAAATCGTGATGTCACATTTACATTTTTACTATATTTTTAGAGAATAATTCTGGCAACCACAGCTGCCAGTTTTTTGTGTTTGTTTTTTTTTTTTTTTTAAAGCTACAGGATTTTGTTTTCCCAATGCTCTCGAGTTGATATTTGTGCCACACATCTCAGAATCTCTTTTAAAAGTCAAATGGGAAGGTGAGAGCATGCACATTATAAAAGCGTCATAAGTATTTCAGCAGAGGAGATCTTGTGTGAAAAGTGGAATGCTTAAATGCCAGAATTCCAGGCAGAAATCAACTAGGGGATTTTAAACACTCTTTATAAAATATAAATAATTGTAAGACACCATTAAGGTCTCTATCTGATTTAGACAGATGGTGCTATTAAAGCTGAAACCTAATGAAGTGTCTTTTCTGTTCTTCCAAGGTTCAGCAATAAAGTTAAATGAGGAACAATTTCTTTCTGTCCATTACATTAAATTACTCACTCCATTCTCCTCTCTTCTGTCTCAGTGTTCAGTTAGCTGCTAAGGGACCTGCATTAGTGTTTTATGGCTTTTAAGGGAATGAGTTCGGCGTCCAACTGCAGGAGATCTACAGGATGTGGACACTATTTATTCATTGTTGTTCGAACCTCGCAAAGATTTCTTCCTCGTATTCCTCTTCAGTAACAGATTTCCAAAGGATCCAGCTTTAAAATTTATAAATGATTTGTAGATTTGGGATGTAGACGAATTGTAGTTTCTCATTGGAATTATAGTAATACCAGTGAGAAACCACAAGAGGGCTTGAAAGAAATAATGTGTGTGTGTTTCTTTGTTTTAGTGATCACTGATAACTGCTATGAATATTAGAATCAGAATGACAAGAGATCTCGCTTTCACATTCTGTTACAGACTGAGTATTTTACAGGCTTATAAGCTCATTACTTTCAATTAGTTAAACAGATCAGTTCAAAGGAGCCAGCTGTCAAAACCAAGCTCAGAGTAAAAAAAAAAAGCTCCTCTAAATGAATATGAAAATTATTCATAAGCGTTCAAGTGTGTAATCATAGTGAAGACACCAAAAAAAAAAAAAAAGTTCTATCAGAGTAAATCCAATAATGCTTTCCATTGCTAGCTTATTTTACCTGAGAGGAACAGAGAGCGTAAAGGTTCTGGAAAGGAACAGCGGATGGGAACAGTTCCAGTGGCGGTCCTGAAAATGACTGTCGATGCCTTAAAGGGGTCCTTTTATGCCCTTGAAGTCTTGGTTTATTTTGGGGGGTGCACTAAAATAGTTTTTCAAGCATTATTGTACCAAAAACACATTATTTTTCATATATTTTACATTAGTGCAGCACCTCTCTTCCCACTCAAGTTCCTCTTTTGATGAAACCCCTCCTTCCGAAACACGAGATGTGCTCTGATTGGTCAGCTGGCCCAGTGCCTTTTGATTGGCTCTCCTTACTATAACCACCAGTTTCCTTTGCTCAGTTTTAAGTATTAAAGATTTAAAAAGTTTTAAAAGTTATAGAAATTGTAGAAATTATGGTTTTCAGTCTGAAAAAGATTGAAGTAAAGTTTAAAGCAGTTTTAAAGCTTAAATGTTTTGAAGGCATTAGTCTGTCAGATGGATGGATAGATAACATTATTTAGCACGTTACTAACTTGTAGCTAACATGATTTACAAGTTACTAGCATGTTGCTAGTATGTTTCTAGCATGATTAGCATGTTGCTAGCATGTTTCTAGCATGTTTGTAACATGATTATTATGTCGATAGCGTGTTGATAGCATGTTGTTAGCATCATTAACATTTTGCTAACATGTTTCTAGCATGATTAGCTTGTTGTTAGCATGTTTCTAACATGATTAACACGTAACTATCACGTTGCTAGCATTATTTTAGCATGATTAGCATGTTGGTAGCATGTTTCTAACATGCTTGTAACATAATATTAATAATATGTCAATAGCGTGTTGCTAGCATGTTGCTAGCATGTTGTTAGCATCATTAACATCTTGCTAAAATGTTTCTAGCATGATTAGCATGTTCCATGCATTGTTAGCATTACTATCATTATTAACAAGTTACTAACATGATTACCATGTTGTTAACATGTTTTAACCTGATTAGCATGTTTTAACATGTAGCTAACACATTTGTAACTTATTTAACATGTTACTAACATGTAGCTAGCATGATTAACAAGTTACTAGCATGTTTCTAGCATGATTAACTTTTTGTTAGCATGTTTCTAGCATGATTAACTTGTTGTTAGCATGTTTCTAACATTATTAACATGTTAAATGCATTGTTAACATTACTAGCATGGTTAGCAACATTACTAGCATGATTAGTATGTCGTTAGCCTGGTTCTAACATGATTAGCCTGTTGCTAGCATGTCATTAGCATGATGTTAGCATGATTAGCATGTTGTTAACATGATTCTAGTTGAGATAGATAGATAGATAGATAGATAGATAGATGATAGATAGATAGATAGATAGATAGATAGATAGATAGATAGATAGATAGATAGATAGATAGATAGATAGATAGATAGATAGATAGATGTTAATGTGCATTTGATCAGATGTAACTGAAGTAAAAGGTTATGAGATACATTATGTGAATGCTTGGCTAAAAAGATGTGCACCTTATAATGCATGAATAATTGTAACTACACTAAAAAAAGTTGATTCAACTTAAAAAGGTAAGTGTTCATGCTGCTTTAAATTTTTAAGTTTAGTCAACATGAAATGTTAAGTTGTGCTACATGGAAACGTGGATATTTAAGTTGAGTAAACTTAAAATTTAACACATTTTTAAGTTGAAAAAAACTTTTTTCCTTTTTTTTTACAGTGTACAGTTATAGTACCTTATAATATTTATCTATTTATTGTTACACCTTTAGAAAGAATGCATAAGAACACATGACAAACAAACCTTCAAATATTATAATGCATTTTAACTTTGGTCACAATTATTCATGAAAAGATATAATGCATTACAGTGTACATTACAAATATGTTTATAAGGCTTTAAGTGTGTCTGAAATGTTCTCTGCACATCAAGATGTTACAATAGCATCTGTTGCCTGCTGTTGATGTGAAAGCTTCATAACAGTTTGTAAAAACCAAAAAGGTCTATAATACCTGCGGAGATCTGTGCATTGATATTTTTTGCCATAATGCACGTGCAGCAGAGCAACATCCGAAACTTTCCATGAGCTGGCAACAGAATGCATACTTGAAAACAGAATTATTCATAATCCTGCTGAAGGTAAACTACTGTGAAGTCTGATTCCTTCCTGGTAGTACCGTGTCTCATATATTCAGCGCGATCTAACAGATGTGTGTCGACAGCAACAGCAGAACCTCAGCACTGCCAAAAGAGACAATCATCTACTCACACCATCACTTTATTTGCGTTGTCATGAGAGAAAATCCTAAAAATTGACATTTGCTGCAGTGAGCATCTGTTTCCACCATCTGCACAGCACCAACAAAACCCAACAATGAATATTCAGTCTTGACTTAAGCACAACTGTGCTTCCTCCGGCTTTAGCACACTTCACTAACCAGGAACCATCAAAATAAAAAAATAAAAATTAGGACATGGGATACATTTCAATTTTTATGTCTTCCAGACTCCCAGCAGCCCTGTTTAATGGATACATGACTTGTGTTCAATGAATGCTCAATCACTTTAAAACAACTGCTGAAATGAAAATGACAGCAGTTTACCTTATTTGGTACCTTATAGTGTTTTTCAGTGCAAATTCAATGGATTTTCATTGAGGTCTAATTTTAAGCAGGATGAATGAGATGTGTGACATCAAACAGAGAGAACAGACTTGAATTATCCCAACAACAATTAATCAAATCTGTTTGAATGAGCATGGAAGTACACACTCATGCATACACATTTGAACATGAAATCTTTCTCTTAGTCTTTCAAATATCGTACAGAATAACAATCAACAATCATAAGCATGAGTGTAGCTCATGTCTGCGCTTGGGTTTTTGATCCATTTGAAATCCATTTTGCCTTTAATTGAAACTGGTGTCACAGTTGCACTTAAGAACATTAAGTAATTATTCCATCTCATACAGAATTTATTGTATTTTTCATGTTTTGATTGGTTAATACTAGGGCTGTCGCTGAAGGCTGACAGACATAGTTAAAGCAAGTAATGTGGGATGTGGTAAAACTACATTGTATTCTCACTTTTTTGACAACCAGATGGCCACAATTGTCACTTTCCTCCTCAAGAGCCTTTTTTAGACAGGCAGCAAAAAATTTTTAGGTATATCTGACTCATATCTCTGGTTTTTTAGTGTGAATGGCAGTCACCACTGATCTGAAGGGATTAGACACAATCAATGCAAACCACATTTATATGGTTTTCACATTTATCCAGCTAAGGCCGCATAGTGCTAAAAAACACACACTCACACTTACAGTGAGGGAAAAATTATTTGATCCCCTGCTGATTTTGTACGTTTACCCACTGACAAAGAAGTGATCAGTCTATAATTTTAATGGCAGGTTTATTTGAAGAGTGAAAGACAGAATAACTACAAAACAATTCAGAAAAACGCATTTCAAAAAAGTAAATTGATTTGCATTTTAATGAGTGAAATAAGTATTTGACCCCTTCGCTAAACATGACTTAGTGCTTGGTAGCAAAACCCTCTTTGCCAATCACAGAGGTCAGATGTTTCTTGTAATTGGCCACCAGGTTTGCACACATCTCAGGAGGGATTTTGTCCCACTCCTATTTGCAGATCCTCTCCAAGTCATTAAGGTTTTGATGCAGGCGTTTGGCAACTCAAACCTTCAGCTCCCTCCACAGATTTTCTATGGGATTAAGGTCTGGAGACTGGCTAGGCCACTCCAGGACCTTCATGTGCTTCTTCTTGAGCCACTCCTTTGTTGCCTTGGCCATGTGTTTTGGGTCATTGTCAATGGAATACCCATGCACGACCCATTTTCAATGCCCTGGCTGAGAGAAGAAGGCTGTCACCCAAGATTTGATGGTACATGGCCCCGTCCATCATCCCTTTGATGCAGTGCACTTTTCCTGTCCACTTAGCAGAAAAACACCCCCAAAGCATAATGTTTTCACCTACATGTTTGATGGTGGGGATGGTGTTCTTTGGGTCATAGGCAGCATTTCCTTCTAATTCAAACATGGTGAGTTGAGTTGATGCCAATTTTGGTCTCATCTGACCACAACACTTTCATCCAGTTCTCCTCTAAATCATTCAGATGTTCATTTTGGCCTGTACATGTGCTTTCTTGAGCAGGGGGACCATTTCAGTCCTTAATGGCGTAGTGTGTTACCAATTGTTTTCTTGGTAACTATGGTCCCAGCTGCCTTGAGATCACTGACAAGATCCTCCTGTGTAGTTCTGGGCTGATTCCTCACCGTTTTCATGATCATTGAAACTCCAGGAGGTGAGATCTTGCATGGAGCCCCAGACCTGACATTTATTTTGTGTTTCTTCCATTTGCAAATATTCGCACCAAGTGTTGTGACCTTCTCACTAAGCTGCTTGGTGATGGTCTTGTAGCCCATTCCAGCCTTGTGTAGGTCTACAATGTTGTCCCTGACATCCTTGGACAGCTCTTTGGTCTTGGCCATGGTGGAGAGTTTGGAACCTGATTGATTGATAGATTCTGTGGACAGGTGTCTTTTGTACAGGTAACAAGCTGAGATTAGGAGCACTCACTTTAAGAGACACCTGGGAGCCAGAAATCTTGCTGCTTGATGGGGGATCAAATAATTACTTCACTCATTAAAATGCAAATTAATTAATGACTTTTTTGAAATGCGTTTTTCTGGATTTTTTGTTGTTGTTATTCTGTCTTTCACTGTTCAAATAAACCTACCATTAAAATTATAGACTGATAATTTCTGTCAGTGGGCAAACATACAAAATCAGCAGGGGACCAAATATTTTTCCCTCACTAAATGGGAAGTGTCTAGTTGTCACAGTAGGGGACTCGGGAGACAGACGTTCGGATCCAAATGCAGGCTTTATTTAGAAGGCGTGGTAAACAGACAGGGTCAATCACCGGCAAACAACAACAACGAGGATAATCCAAAGAGTAGTCAAACACAGGCAGAAGGTCGGGGCTGGCAGTGAGCATCAAAACAAGGGGAGGAGTCCAGGAATCAAACACAGGGAAAACAAACACGGAAAGAAACGCTCGGAAATAAAGACCAGATGGAACAATAAGACTTAGCCCGGAAGTGTGTGTGTCTGTGGCTTAAATGCATGTGGGTAAATGTGAAACAGGTGTGTGCAGCAATCAGTGCAGTGGAAAACGAGGAGCAGGTGTGCGCAGTGATTGGTGCAGTGGCTTGTGGGGAATGCAGTCCAGAATGTGTTGTGCAAGAGTTCATGAAGACAGGATTGACCACATACGTGACACTAGTGTCTCCATATATAATTATTTTGATTAAAATGCATAGGCCTATCGCTTGATAGCCTTAGCTATCAAATATTATTTTTCAGCATATGTCCTCATGGCATAGAAGAACGATAAGCACGGTTTGATCATAAAACTTCTGTTTTATATCCCAGCACACAGTGGGAAGCATTCCTCTCAAACATCTTGCGCAGATTAATAAAATCTTATGTCAGATTTCCTGTTGAACCTCTGATAACAGTTGCTGAAAGAACCACATGCGTTCTCCTAATCTGACATCACATATGAGACTTCTTTAGCAACCACTGCAAAACTTTCATTAACATTCTTTTTTATTGCCACTTCATTGTCGTTATCTTTTGAGAGTGTGTGTGTGAGAGAGAGAGCAGTTTATGCTCCCCTATTTCCCTCTAAATATATACATCTACTGACCCATGAGCTCAGATCAAAGCCCTTTGCCTTGAATATTATTCGTTTTTAATTAGCTGAACTACTACTTAAACTAATTAATACCTGGACAATTTTCAATCTGGTTTCCGACCGCATCACAGCACTGAGACAGCGCTCATAAAGATAATGAATAATATTCGCTTAAATTCTGATTCTGGCAAAATATCAGTGCTGGTACTACTAGATCATAACATTCTTCTAAAGAGACTGGAGACTGGAGAGACTATTATAGGAGAGCATAAGTTTAAGTGGACATCCATGACATGTGGAGTCCCACAAGGCTCAAGGCCGCTCTTGTCTATAGCATGTAAATGCTCCCACTGAGTCACATAATGAGAAAGAACCAAATTGCATATCACAGCTATGCAGATGATACCCAGATTTATCTAGACTTTTGACTCCCTTTTCCAATTCATTGAAAAATTAACAGTTGGATGTGCCAAAACTTTCTCCAGTTAAACAAGGAGAAAACTGAAGTAATTTCATTTGGAAACAAAGCTGAAGTTCTTAAGGTGAATTCATACCTTGACTCTAGGGGTCAAATAACTAAAAATCAAGTCAATAATCTTGGTGTGATTCAAATAGTCATGTCAAAGCAGTAACTAAATCAGCATACTGTCATCTCAAAAACATTGCAAGGATTTGATGTTTTGTTTCCAATCAAGACTTGGAGAAACTCGTTCATGCCTTTATCACCAGCGGGGTGGATTATTGTAATGGTCTCCTCACCATCCTTCCCAAAAAGACCATTAGACAGCTACAGCTCACCCAGAACGCTGCTGCCAGGATTCAGACTAGAACCAGAAAATCTGAGCATATCAGTCCTCAGATCCTTACACTGGCTTCCAGTTATATTTAGGATCGATTTTAAAGTACTTTTACTTGTTTATAAATCACTCAATCGCCTAGGACCTAAATACATTGCAGATATGCTCACTGAATATAAACCTAACAGACCACTCAGATCAGTTAGAAATACCAAGGGTTCACACAAAACAAGGGGAATCCGCTTTTAGCTATTATGCAGCATTTGGAATCAGCTTTCAGAAAAGACATCAGATGTGCTAAAACATTAGCCACATTAAAATCCAGACTCAACATCTGTTTAGTTGTGCATTTACTGAATGAGCACTGCGCTATATCTGAACTGATTGCACTGTATTTTATGTATAACCATTTTTATTCTTAACTGTTTTAATAATTTTAATTAAATGAGTACCATGCAAAAGTTTTAGGCCACTAGTATTTTCACCGACAAAAAATGGTTTTAAGTCATTTAAACCATTTTTATTTACATAAATAGTGGTGATTTATTTACATGGCTAGTCCGATGCCCGATTCACCCTCATCAACAACCTGTTGTTAGCTTCGGCTAACTAATGCCAGATTTTGGAGTGCAGGGGACCAGCCGAGATGAGCTATGAAAGGTAAGTTCACACTCAGTATCATGATTCAACACACTTTAGGTCAATATCACACAACAAATTTTAATTTTTGGGTGAAATATCCCTTTAATGAAAATACGCAGGGACAAACTTATGACAGGAGACTAACTTAGGTTCTCATCTAATTCATAATATCATTTAGAGGTCTATTAGAACATGTCAACTCTAAACCTGCGATTACACTGACATTATGAAGGCATCATGTCTGCTGTGAACTCACAAAAAGGCAATGTTATCAAATATCCTATGAAAAGTGCTGACTGCATAGTGTTGATGGCCAAGACATCCAGTAAACGGGGAAACTCGGGTGTGTGTTGAGTGTGTGAGTGTGAACGCAGACAGGCTGACAGCAGCTCTCATCTCTATAAGAGTGCAGTGATGTGTGGCAGATGTTTGTGAACATGCATCTCGTCTCATTATGAGAGAATCAGAGCACTGACAGGAGGAAACTCCGCCAGTTCCAGATCACAGCAGCTCAAAGTAGGGAACAGTAGTCTACTTTAGCATGCATGTTAAGGAATAGTTGTGCTTTCTGTGATCATTCCAAGCCACCACTAGAGGGAGACTATCAATTACACTGATAGAGGAGGACAAATGGAGCTCCTTGTGTTAGTGAGATGTATGGTGTAGGAACATGGCACACTTAAGTAATCATTTTCATCAGTTTTTAAGCTTAAAGGTTTTTAAGGGTTTCTTAGTGATGCGATAGAAGAGCCATTTTGGGTTCCCAAAAGAACCTTTCAGAAGTTTTTTTTTTTTTTTTTTAATGTGAAGAACATTTTAGTTATCTGAAAAACTTTTTCCACTTCAAAGAACCTCCATGGATGATAAACCAATAAAGAATCTTTATTTTGAAGAGTGCATTATGTATGCACATGGATTGGATCATTTGGAAGATCAGAAAAACAAAGTTGCAAAAATTAAGTAAGATCAGTACGATTTTTAATTTTTTTTTTTTTCAAAGAGGTTTCTTCTGCTCATCAAGACTGCATTTATTTAATTAAAAAAAAACTGAAAAAAATGTAATATTGTTAAATATTATTACAGTTTAAAACAAGGGTTTTCTATTTTATTATACTTCAAAATATAATTTAATTCTGTGAATTTTCAGCATCATTACTCCAGTCTTCAGTGTCACATGATTCTTCAGAAATCATTCTAATATGCTGATTTATTATCAGTGTTGGAAACAGTTTCGTTGCTTAATTATTATTATTATTATTATTATTATTTAAGTCTACTTTACAATTTTTATCATTTTAACAAATCCTTGCTTGATAAAAGTATGAAAAAGAATGAAAAGTTTTTTTGTTGTTACAAAATAGTCACACTTCAAAAATGCTTTTATACTTAAATTTTTGTCTTGTTTCTGGACAAAAAAAAAAACAAAAAAAACAAACAAAAAAAAACACTTAAATCAAGAAGGATTAGATAAAAACTATTTTCTTATTTTCAGAAAAAAAATTTGTTTTGCTTATCCCATTGGCAGATTATTTTGCTTGTTTCAAGCAAAAACACATAATTTTGACTTCTGAAAACAAGACAATAATTTTTACTCATCTAGAAAATCCTTCTTGATTTAAGAATTTTTAGATATTTTGGCTGGAAATTGGAAAGACAAAAAATAAGTAAGAAAAGCATTTTTGCAGTATACAATTTATTGATGTTCTTTTTAACTTTTTATCCATCAAACAATCCTAAAGAAAATATCAGTTTCCAAATATATATATTATTCAGCACAACTGTTACCAACAATAAAAAACAATAATAATAGTAAATCAATTTAGCTTTCAGAATAAATTCAGCATTGCATCACAGGAATAAATCAAAAATGTAAAATATATAAAAATAGAAACTGTTATTTTAAATGGCAATACTATTTCACAATATTACTTTTTTCTGTATTTATGATCCAATAAATGCAGTCTAATGAGCAGAAGAAACTTAAAGACAAATAAAAAAAATAAAAACATAAAAAATCTTACTAATCCTAAACTTTGGAACAGCAGGGTTCACTCTTAAAAAAATATTGCCATCAGTGGTTCTATGAAGAACCTTAAACATCAATGGAAGCTTGAAAATGCAGAAAATATTATTTATATTAAAAAAAAGGATAAACTTTTTAAAATGGTACTTTTAAGAATTGTTCACTGAAAGGTTCTTTGGAGAACCAAAAATGGCTCTTCTATGGCATCATTTCAAAAAACACGCCTTTGGAGCCCTTACTTCTAAGAGTGTAAGAGCTAAACAGGGAGAAATATAAAAATTATTTAAGACCAAATCACAAAACTAGCTCCAGTGTCTCTCCAGGTTTTGCAGGTTAGCTATGTTTATCAAGTTATCTTCAGCTTGATTCATTACTACCACACAATTTATTTTATACATCTGACACTCTGCCATTAAATTTGCTACATTTTCAACATTTCTGACTAGTTACTTCATGATGCCATCTGTACTGTAATTTTCATGCAATCTAAATTTGCACTGAGCAGTTTCTGCTTTCACAGCTCATAACTTTGTTCTTTTTATAGAACCATGATATTTTATGAATTCAATTACATTTAGACATTGCTGTTTGCACTTCTGGTTAGTTGCTAACTACATATTTTTGGCACAAGTTGTCTGCATAAAGTCTAATTTGCAAGCTGCTTTTTGCATTATGGCATTCACAACAAAAATGCATGGGGGCTGCTACCTTTCACGCATTAAATCTTGTTTTAAACACAAAGTAGAAAAATTAGTATAATTTATTTGCACTTAAATATAGTGCTTCAGATTCTAAATGTAACCAACAGTAAGTAAAAGGGAATTAAATCAGTTAAATCTTGTAGTCAACACTAGGAATTTAAGAGCTGGATTAGATGAGACTTTACTAATAATACTCTTGTTGAGGCAGAACTGTAAGAAGACCACAGATAAGCCTGATCCATATTTAGGAGGACAGACAGGATAGCAGTTTCTTTAATCGTGGATCAGTGGGAGACTGTGGTGCTTTGATAAGTCACTAAATCTCAAACCGAAACTAAGATCCAAACAGCCCACTGTCACTGCACTCGGAAATGACAAAGCTCATGCTGAAAAAAGCTTTTCATCTCAGAAACACCCCCTGAAAACTAAAAATGGTTTATCATAAAACCATGTGACGAGCGTGGACATTTTAAACACGACCTCCTAATTTTTCTAGATTTGATCTCCAGTGACAAACTGCCAAGGAGTATACGAATCGCACTTTAACTATGTTGACTAAACTGTTATGATCTGCAACATATTTAATTCAAATACTTTTTTTTTTTTTTTTTTTGGGACAAAACAAAGCCTGTTATTTGAAATTATGAGTCAAAATGGTGAAACTGAAAATTTACCACCAGGGAAAACACATTTTGTTTGTAATATCACAATGGTGTTAATGATTCAGCTTGGCAACTAGCAGACAAGTTACACTGCTGAACTACATCAACTGAAACCAGTAGATGATTCATTGAGAAACCATATTGTTTTTACACTTTTTCTTCTTATGTGAAATGTACCCTAAATTATAGAATGACTCATTCGGGTTTCTGAGAACTTGTGAGTCATGCTGCTGATGCTGAATGACTGAAACAACATTTCAGATGCAGCACTTGTGAAATTAATCAAAGGAAAATGTAATGCTTTCATCACAAGCAAATAATATCATTATTGCATCGATGCAATTAACACGTTACACCATCTGGCATTTCTCAACCTTGCCGCTAGAGGTTATGTTCTGACTGCGAATGGTTGCAGGTTTTTCTTAGTATATTATTAAACATCTCACAATGTTGTGTGTAATTAATTACATGGTTTCTTTAAATTGAATAAATTACAACATATTGTGCATGGCTTACAGTAGCTCATTAGTAGCTACAAGACCTGAACATTGAAACGGTACAGGGTTGAGAACCAATGCAATGACAAAAAATGTAGACCTTAAAATGTATCTGAAAATTTGAAATCATTTCCTCATTATCTGCTAAAATGTTGTTTTGAGATATACAGCACATCCATTACTGTGTAGATAAATATCAAGTAATTTCTGCTGTCACCTCAGAAGGATTTAGGAATGTTTACCACTTTAAACTTTTTTTCTGATTAGATAGCTTTCCAATTTGTTAAAGGAATCGTTCATCTTAAAATGAAACTTTGTTGCAAATGTGCTCACCCTCAGGCCATCCAAGATGTAGATGAATTTGTTTCTGCATCAGATTTGGAGGAATGCAGCATTGCATCACTTGCTCACCAGTGGATCCTCTGCAGTGAATGGGTGCCGTCAGAATCCAAACAGCTGACAAAAACATCATCATAATTAATACTGTAAAAAAAACAGTTGTTTCAACCCAAAATAAGTTGTTACCTTGCTGACTTAAAATTTTTGTTTTAGTCAACTAAAGTATTCCAGTTTCCAGTTAAATTATCATTAGGTAACTTAAAATTTCATGTTGACTAAACTAAACATTTAAGTCTGTGGGGTAACAAATTATTTTAAGTTGAAACAACTTTTTAAAACTTTTTTTACAGTGTTGCACGTAATGCACACCACTCCAGTCCATCAATTAACATCTTGAATGGGTGCACAAAAAAAAAAAAAAAAACATCATTAAGACATAATTTCATTATTGCATCAATGCAATAATCTGGCATTTCTCAACCTTGCCGCTAGAGGTTGTGTTCTGACTACGATTGGTTTCAGGTTTTTCTTAGTAGTATTAATAAACATCTCACAATGTTGCGCTACTCATTATTAAGTGTAATTAATTACATGGTGTCTTTATATTGAATAAATTACAGCATATTATGCATGTCTCACAGTAGCTCATTAGTACAAGCTACAAGACCAGAACTTTGAAATGGTACAGGGTTGAGAACCTATGCAATGCAATGACATAAAATGTAGACCTTAAAATCTTAAAATTTTATATCATTTTCTCATTAATCTGCTAAAATGTTGTTTTGATAAAAACATATTAATTTGTTAACCTGCTGACTTAAAATTTTTGGTTTAGTCAACTTAAATATTCCAGTTTTCACTTAAATTAACATTAGGTAACTTAAAATGTCATGTTGACTAAACTAAAAATTTTAAGTCGGTGGGGTAACAAATTATTTTAAGTTGAAACAACTTTTTGAAACTTTTTTTACAGTGTTGCACATAATGCACACCACTCCAGTCCATCAATTAACATCTTGAATGGGTGCCGTCAGAATGAGAGTCCAAACAGCTGATAAAAACATAATAATTTGTTACCCTGCTGACTTAAAATTTTTGGTTTAGTCAACTTAAATATTCCAGTTTTCACTTAAATTAACATTAGTAACTTAAAATGTCATGTTGACTAAACTAAAAATTTTAAGTCGGTGGGGTAACAAATTATTTTAAGTTGAAACAACTTTTTGAAACTTTTTTTACAGTGTTGCACATAATGCACACCACTCCAGTCCATCAATTAACATCTTGAATGGGTGCCGTCAGAATGAGAGTCCAAACAGCTGATAAAAACATAATAATTTGTTACCCTGCTGACTTAAAATTTTTGGTTTAGTCAACTTAAATATTCCAGTTTTCACTTAAATTAACATTAGGTAACTTAAAATGTCATGTTGACTAAACTAAAAATTTTAAGTCGGTGGGGTAACAAATTATTTTAAGTTGAAACAACTTTTTGAAACTTTTTTTACAGTGTTGCACATAATGCACACCACTCCAGTCCATCAATTAACATCTTGAATGGGTGCCGTCAGAATGAGAGTCCAAACAGCTGATAAAAACATAATAATTTGTTACCCTGCTGGCTTAAAATTTTTGGTTTAGTCAACTAAAATATTCCAGTTTTCACTTAAATTAACATTAGGCAACTTAAAATGTCATGTTGACTAAACAAAAAAATTTAAGTTGGTGGGGTATCTTGAGAAGCCAAGCGCTGCATGTTTCTAAGAAACAAATCCATCTTTGAGACATTTAAACTGTTGGTTCTGGACAAAATATGCAACATGATGTCATGATAATTCGTGTGTATTTTACGTAAAATGTGATTCTACAAAGCATACATTTACTTACGTTTTTCCATACACTTAAACGTACAATACTGACATATTTACAGCATCTAAACATACAAATTCTTACGTATTTTTTAGCATTTTAACATACAATACTGATGTACTGACAACACCTAAAAACGAATCCTTGTGAATATTGATTTATTAATTAATTTCATTTTTATTATTGTTTTTAGTTGTCATACCAATGGCCTTATGTTTTTAATTATTAATTATTAAGTAGTTTAATCGTTTACTTAATATGAAATTATAACATGTGTGATTTCTACTGCCAGCTCATTTCCAAAAATAAGTCTACACAATGTTAAATAAGACTACACTTTAAACTCTTTAAAAAATGACATTTCTGCAATCGTTTAACCATTCATGTAATATTAACTTTGTTTGCTGTGGTGGAAAACAAAAGGCGTTTTCTCTGACATGCTAACAATAAAACCATAAAATACAACGAACATGCATCAAAATTACAAAATAAAACTATTTTATTTGTGCATTGTAATCCAAATCTTCAGAAAGCATAGGATTATGAGGAACAGACCCAAATTCAAGCCATTTCCGTCGATCTTCATCTCCATCCCGAGCAGCAAGTCCAACAGCAACAGCAATAAAACCCGCGCTGAAGTGCATTTTACAAATTCAAATATTGCCGCATTAAGAAAGGACAGGTTTTACGGCAGGAAACTCGAACGCTCATTGGCTCTCACTTGCATTGTCACAGATTACGAAATGCTGTGTTTCTGGTTAGATGTGTTTGAATGATGCGCGGGCGCCTTCACGGAGTGGATCAGGATAATAATCTAGATCATATTTTCAGCGATGAATAACTTAAATTCTGGGGACGTTCTAAAACGCTTAACGTGAAAAACGCACGTAAAAAACAACCAGGAAACCCCAAATTTCTGTCAAACCTTACTTGGAACAAACACTAACTACTATCAAAAGAACGAGCCCTTATTCCACTGATAAAGTGAATAATATCATGTTAAGCGTTTCTCCCCCATTGAAGCCCATTACAAGGAAACAGCTTAACGTGGTTTAATTACCTCAACAGAGACCAGGGAAGACCAAACTTCTGTTAAATTTTACTTATAATAAATAACGAGCTCTTATTCAGCATATAAAGTGATCGCCCCCCCATAGAAGTCCATTATAAAAAAAACATGTTAAGCTTTTTCCTTAATGGAGTTCTATAGGGAGAACACGCTTAACGTGATGTTATTCACTTTATATGCTGAACAAGAGCTCATTCTTTTGACAGCAGAAAGTGTTTATTATAAGTAAAATTTTAAAGAAGGTTGGTCTTCCCTGGTCTCAGTTGAGGTACGTTAAACCACGTTAAGCTGTTTCCTTATAATGGGCTTCTATGGGGGAGAAAACGCTTAACGTGATATTATTCACTTTATCTGTGGAATAAGGATTCGTTCTTTTGATAGTAGTTAGTGTTTGTTCCAAGTAAGGTTTGACAGAAATTTGGGGTTTCCTGGTCGTTTTTTACGTACGTTAAGCCACGTTAAGCGTTTTAGAACGTCCCAAATTCTGCTCTGCACCTCAAACAAACCTACTGTATTCCACCAGAGAAGACTGCGGCTGCAAACGCATCGTCATTTGGATTACTTTTTGGTATGGCTGTTGACATTTTTGCAATAAATAAATGATTGTGATCGCATTTTTTCACTTTTGATGTTTTTATTTATTACTGTACACAGAGAGAGTTATGGCTGAAGTTAGGTTTAGAGGTAGGAGTGGGATTAGCGACTGTAAAAATAGTTGTATGCTATATTGTTACTAAAATGGTAATTTTCCTGTATATTTTCGTCAGTTATGTTTTAATATCCTTTTATATTCACTATAAAATGAGTAGGGTTTAGGTTTGGGGGTAGGTTAAGGGAGCTAAAAATCTAAATCGCGTATAAATAAAATAGTAAAAATGCACATTTGCTATAAAATGGTAGGTTAAGCGGGCTAAAAATCTAAATTGCTTATTATTAAAATGATAAAACAAAGACACTGATAAGAATATCTTAATGAAATAAAAGATACGTCAATATTTTACGTTTTTTAGATAAAAATACGTAGCTATTTGTACGTTTTACACATTGAAATACGTCTAAATTAGTACGTTTTGTGCCTCTAAACGTAACGTATAAATACCTACGTATAAACAATGAGGCCAGGATGAAATATGAATCCATAATCGATAATAATGCTTCCTCCAGTGAAAAAGTCTCCTGTTGTCTCACATCAAAATCCACAAACATATTTGCTTAAAACTGTTTTTGACTGTTTTTCTTGATATGTGCAGATTTCTTTCCTGATTCAGACCAGATGATTTTTTTCACTGGAGAAAGCTTTATTATGCATTATGGGCTCATATTTTAGCCAGAAATGATGGTCTGAAATTAAAAATATCTTAATGATGGATTTGTTTCTCATGTGTTTCAAGATGTTAACTGATGGACTGGAGTGGTACTTGTGGATTATTGTGATGTTTTTTTCAGCTGTTTGGACTCTCATTCTGACGGCACCCATTCACTGCAAAGGATCCATTGGTGAGCAAGTGATGAAATGCTGCATTTCTCCAAATCTGATGAAAAGGCAAACTCATCTACATCTTGGGTGAGCACATTTAAATGTTTGGGTGAACAATTTCTTTAATATGGCAAATGTGTAAAAACTCAGTAATAATGCTTTTTTTTATTCTCGTGGACAACCAGCAGATATTCAACTCAACATGCTCTCTAGCGCTAAAGTAACCCATCAAACATAGGCCTAAATCTAACAAATATTTCCACCTTAAATAGACATGCAGTGCCTTGCGAAATTATTCAAACCCCTTCATTTTTTTCACGTTTTGTTATGTTGCTGCTTTATGTTAAACTACTTTAAATTACTTTTTTTCCCACATCAATCTACACTCCTATACTTTTGCAAGGCACTGTATTTCTCATAACATGATGAAATGAGAGGTTTGCTATTATACTTGTTCGTACATAAATTAGTGTAATCATTATAAAGTTAAATGTTTCTTGATTGGTTATAAAAAGTATTCCGTATGCTGGTGATAATGAAGGATAGACACTTGTTAATACTTCCTCAGCACATACTGTACAGCAGACAGTGAGTCATTTTTGAGAGACATTATTGAGTCAGTTCCTTCAGTGTGTGTGCGTTTGGTCTTCAGCATCAGCATCAAAAAATGCAAAAGCAACCAGAAATAATGTGCCTGAAAGAATACATCTAATCTATATCATACAGATGCATGGCAAATTTCAACTTCCTTCAAACGGTTGCTTGCAAAGTTTTAAATGATATATAGGTGGAGTTGATGTGCATCCATAAAAATATCATCGTAGGCAACCATAAAAGGTTTTATGCAGATTGGACTTTGAATTTAAGAAGCTTAGGCCAAAGGTGGAGGCTCTTTATATGAATCAGAAAAACTCTAATACAACCTTATCTCGTGCTTTACATGTTTACAGTTTTGTAAAGATTTTTATAAAGCAGCCAGGCAGAGTTTTAATGTTCAAAATATCTTAATGCACTGAAATCATTGGGTTTAAAACATGTTTTTTATTTGTAGAAACATGTTCAATTTATGAAGACATTATTGTTCCACGGGGAAATAAGACATGATGTTTACTTATATGCCCAAAGTTTGTGAGGCTAAGGAAGCTTGTTTTATTTTTGTACTAATCATTTTCTTTGATGTGGGTTTCTCTTGCCCATCAGAAGAGATTTTTCAAAGATTACTGTCTGTATTTCCTGTATGTGGACGCAAAGCTCAGTATGACTATTAGCTGAACCACAGACACAACATCTGACACACTTTACCCCACAGCTGCCTTTTGGGGAAAGTCTTTCATGAGTCATGACTGAACTTTGACTAAAAATGACTCATGGTTTTCTACACTGGCAATTTACCAACATTCATGAGATATTTTTAGACCTTGAGAAATTTGCTTTTACATAAAAAGTGTTTTGACAGAAGATGATGATGATTGAACTAGAGCTTTTCTGGCTTTCTGAAACTTTGTGGTCTTCATGTTTACTTTTTAAAATGTTCTTTTTGTTCTTGACATTGTGGTTTCTGAGTTCGCTGTTTTATACCTGGGAGAACTGTCAACAAAAATCTGTTGATTTCCTTATTTAATTAATTAATTAACTAACTACCAGCTAACAAGTTTGAGACTTATCCAACCTTTCCTTCAAAAAAATGAAACTAATTTTGTACTTAATGCACTTTAATTGTGTGAAAGTAGTGCTGAAGTCTAACTAAAGATATATTTAAGTATATTTGATTGTGCTAAAGTGGAACTACTGCAAGTATACTTTAGGTACACTTTAAATATTTTGCATTTAAAGGCTCATGTTATTTAAAGGTCATACAATCCTCATCAATATTGACATTAAAACATATTTTAGTCTTAATATTAAGAAATGTGCATTGTGCAAAAGTAGTACTCCAAATAAAGTTTAATTACAATTTTTATATCAGTAAGATTTCTCAGTAAATATGTTGATAGATTTGAATTACACTCTTAAAAATAAAGGTGCTTTAAAAGGTTCTTCACAGCGATGCCATAGAAGAACCATTTTTGGTTGCACAAAGAACCATTCAGTCAAAGGTTCTTTCTACCTTTTATAATCTGTAGAACCTTCTTTTGCCACACAGAACAGAAAGGTTCTTCAGATGTTTAATTATTTATTGAACCATTTAGACAAAAAAGGTTCTTCTATGGCATACTTGGTATAAAATAAATGTATTCTAAATCTTTTACTTTTTTTACTAGGGTAACCAGACACTACACACATTTCTGTCAATGGAAATATACAAAAAGGTACATAATATTAAACAGCTTTTGTACCTTTTTTCTGGAAGTGTATCAACATTTGATCAGGAAAAAAATCGTTTCTGAAATAGTGCTTCAAAAAAACAACCAGTGCACATAGACATCATATTCATATTGTTTAAATCGCCTTTAAAACTCACTTTTGAACAGTAAAAAATGATAATAAACAGAGACTGTAAACATTTGGATCTGTAGGCTAATCTTTGTTAGTTGAAAAACTGCTTTTTACAAAAACCAAGACATTTTGGTATTGCCAATTGTTAAAAAATGTGGAAAACTCAATTGGAGATCCAGCCGACTAAAATGAATAAAACTTTGGATTTATCAGATTGCACTCAGACAGAGGGAGTGAAAGAAAACATCAGAAATCTCCACATGGCATTTTATCACAGCCTATTTCTCTAAATCAAACCGGGTTATTTGTGTTGTTTCAGGTCCTTCTAATCTGTGGCTGTTTCTCCATCGCTCGTCGTGAAGCCTTTTTTTTTTTCACCTGACCACAATCAAGCCCCCATCAGTAGCTACTGCTCAGGCTGGAAAGCAATTTCCTGCATCCCTGCAGATGTATTGTGGGACATGAATGATCTCATTAAGAACCATGCAAAGGTTCCCGGAGATGTCGGACTGGCCCTGCGGCAGATGAAAGCTGCCCCTCGTGCCCTCCAGACAGGAGATGCGCCGGAGCGTTTGGGTGAACGGCTCAAAGCACCCACCGCCTTCAGGTCTCCATTCAGTGTTTCATGTCCTGTTCTTCCTAGAGCACTGCTTCCCAACCTATTGTCCTTGAAGTTCCCTTCCTTACAAGCAATCATGCTTAAGACCGGCCCCTGTAGTTATGTGATAATGACAAATTAAATGCAACCCACAGGTGTAATCAAACAAAGCATATTACCTTTTTAATTACTAAAAAAATGTAAGGTGAGTTGATTTATTGTTTTTATTCAATAATATTTTAAACTATCACTTCAGGCTCAAATACAAGTCCATAATTCATAATAGCGCTTCCTCCAGTAAAAAAGAAAATCTTCTGTTGTCTCTTACATCAAAATGCAGCTGTTTAGGACTTTTTTGGCTTGTAAACGGTGTTTGATCTGTGCAGATTTCTCTCCTGATTCAGATCAAATTACTTTTTCACTAAGAAAGCAATACTATGGATTATAAACATTTATTTTAGCCAGAAGCAACAATTTGAAGTTAAAAACATCTTGATTGATTGGTTACACTTTATTTTGATAGTCTAACTATAAGTAACTTTGCAACTACAGATCAATTAATTCTCATTAATTTGCAACTACATGTCGACTAACTCTTAGAGTAGACTGTTAGGTTAGGTTTAGGGTTGGTAGAATAAGTTGACATATACTTGCAAAGTTTCTTATAGTCAGTATGTTGTATGTTGTGGACCCATCAAAATAAATTGTTAGAAGATATTAAGAAGACAGTCTATATATTCTAATGACTGCTAGTTGACATTTAGCTGCAAAGTTACTTACTCTTAGTAGAATGTCTAAAGTGGACTATCAAAATAAAATACACTTGTTTTAAGCTTGTGGATTATTGTGATGTTTTTACCAGATGTTTTGACTCTCATTCTGACGGCACCCATTCACTCCATTGGTGAGCAAGTGATGGAATGACACATTTCTCCAAATCTGATGAAGAAACAAACTCATCTACATCTTGGATGGCTTGGATGGTTTAATTATGTTTTTTTTTAAACTATTGCTTTAATGAAGAAAACATGTTTGTCTGATGCATGTTTTTAGACGGAAGTAGAAGAATCTCAGTTGTGACAGTGGTGTAGTCCAATATTTTGAGCTAAACTGTATAATTAGCCTGGGTATGAACTCTATAATTATCTAGGAAATTGATTTCATAAATAGCTGTCTCTCATAGAACTCCAGTCCCCCTCGTCAGTATTTCTGACTGTACTTCATCTCTTTGTCAACTAAAAAAAAATGTTCTATTTCCCTGACTACGGTGTTTAGCTACAACCTTAAACAAAAAAAATAGGCTAATAATAATAATAACAGCTGACCTTTATCTGTAGCTGTGATAAAGGTAAGATAAGATAAAGTTCAGCTGAAAGTTTGATAGACTATACACAATATTATATACCAGACTTAAATCAGGGGTCCGACGGTCTTATCTTAAAATTGTGCTTTCCAGGCCGGACAAAATCATTTAAATCGAAATCTTATGAAAGTACTACATATATAGATTTATGCAGCAAATATTCTCAGTTTTATAACATTTTATCAGCTAACTATTTGTTTGCAATATCTATATTATAGATTTTTTTCACAAATGGCTGGAGAAAAAATCAAATCAAAAAGTCAAATCATACTTGTTTCTTGGATTCTGCTACCCTCCAGTGGCTGCATTTTCCCCTTTTTTATTTATATATTTAATATTTTTTTTAACAAAACCAGTCATAAGTACCACAGGTATGGGTCTAAATTATAGTTTTCTTTTATGCTAAAAATCATTAGGAAATTAATTAAGATCATGTTCCATGAAGCTATTTTGTACATTTCCTACCATAAATATATCAAAACTTAATTTTTGTTTGGTAATATGCATTGCTAAGAACTTCATTTGGACATCTTTAAAGGTGATTTTCTCAATATTTAGATTTTTTTGCACCCTCAGATTCCAGATTTTCAAATAGTTGTATCTCAGCCAAATATTGTCCTATCCTAACAAACCACACATCAATTGAAAGCTTATTTATTCATTTTTTTTAATAAATAAGGGGAGACACTGCAGGCAAAAACTGTTTTTTCATGCACCTGTCAAGTTTGAGATTTGGGGCTTTTTGTTTTTTTATAAAGTGTTTTTTTTTTTCAGACTAGTGGAAAGAAAACATCCAAAAAACACTGTTAAGTGTTTCTTTTATAGCACTTTATCGATTTGTGTCAATAGATTTCAATTACAATGCATAGTTTTAAAGGCCGTTTTTTCAAAATTAGTTTTTTCTCCTACACTGAGCCATTAATCTCCACTTCAGTAGCACTGTAGCACACCAAACTTGACATTTTTATTCCTGTCTATATCCTGAAGGTTTTTACAGAGGCATTTATGTATAATTTACTTGATTTTATAACATTTTATTCCCCCAAAAATGGTAAAAATATAGTGTTTCCTGGCTTGTTTTTTCTGCATTGTCGTGACGAAATGAGATGCCATAAACTCCATTTCTAAAAACTTTTGACTCTAATATGTCGAAAAAAATAAGAATTTTGAATTTTTGTACTATAAATTAGCACATATTTCATTAAATAATGCCTCATTTGCATATTTACATCTAGCATTTTAGAAAACGTGTAATACAAAAAATGTTTGCAATTATCACTGTAATCAATTAACTAAGTAAGGTGATAACTATTAGTTAATTTTTTTTTTACCCTATTCACCTGCAGTGTCTCGCCTTAAATTTTTCCTGATCTAGATTAAACCACTGTATCTTCAAGAAAACCCATTAAGTTGTGTAACTTAAATCAATTGGAAATTAACACTAAAGTTGAGGTGTTTCAGCTTTGTGGTTTCGACAGGCCGATGATGTTCACATGAATATTCATTTCAAATCTGAATTTATGCTGTAATCATCAGCTAAAACCATGCACCGATGTGTGCAAGCTTAGATGAATGATAATCATCCAACATATGGCTGAATGTGACTTAAAAAAAAATTGAGTTTTTGTCATGCATATAGCATCATTTGCATAATAAAGTGTAACGAAATGAAATATCACACTGAAATATTGGCATACAGAGGTGCTTTATTGATGAATGTAATTCGTACCGATTGATTAAAGAGGAAACCAATACACCGTCTTCATGCACAGATGGAAATCAGAGATGAAGATGCTCTATTGTGTTATTAGTATTGGAGCTAAAGCAAATCTGCACACATATTGATATACGATGCCTTCAGCTGCTGCTACGGTTGTGTTGAGATGGGCAACGCTCATGTGCAGTTGAATAATAATAAAAACAAGAAACGATAAAAACAGCTGCACGCTAATTTTCCATAAATCTCTCAAGCTTTGGCAACGGCGGACCCGGCTCATATAAAACAACTTCACTGAAGTCATAACAAACATAAAGGGGACCAGCCCGAAACGGCTGCACTAGAGTTAACATTGCTTCGTATGAGCTGTGCACGCCTTCACAGCACACGTTATAGACTCTAAATAATCATCGGCATTTTGTTCTAGGCCTTTGTGACAGATAGAAGAAGGTTTATAATCAAATATTTACAGAGACAGACCTTCATTTGCTTTTTTTTTTTCAAGAATGATTAAATCAGAGCGAAACCGTCTGCTTTTATAGACACCCAAGAATATACAGAGGAGAATGAGAAGAACCCAAAACCATCTGAAGAGTGCACTTAAAACAAACTACTAAAGCACAATCCCTCCTCCCCTGATTAATTAAGACACCATGTGTGGACTAAATCAGCTGTATGCTTTTGTTCAGAAGATGTAGTCGTTGGTCATCTTGAGTGAAGGCATGGCCTCGTTGACGTTCTGGTCGAGCCGGTGATACTCCACCCCGCGCGAGCAGAAGCCGTCCCGCCAGCGGCGACTCTGAGCCAACAGCATCAGCTGCAAATATAATGAGTAGAGAGTCAATCATGATGACAGAGCATTCACACCACTGCTGCCTCTGATGGAAACAGTGCTTACATGTTCATGTATGTGCCTTTCATGTTGATTTTACATACAGTGCCTTGCGAAATTATTCATACCCCTTCATTTTTTTCACATTTTGTTTTGTTGCTGCCTTATGTTAAACTGCTTTAAATTACTTTTTTTCCACATCAATCTACACTCCCTACTCCATAATGGCAAAGCAAAAAATATGTTTTTAACATTTGTGCAAATTTATTAAAAATAAAAAACTGAAAATATCCCGTCGCAAGTATTCATACCCTTTTCTGGGACACTCGAAATTTAGCTCAGGAGCATTCATATTGCTTCTAGATGTTCCTACACTTGGAGTGGAGTTAAACTGTGGCAAATTCATTTGATTGAGTCTGATTTAGAAAGGCACACACCTCTCAGAAAAGGTCTAACAGCTGAAAATGCATATCAGAGCAAAAACCAAGATAACTGCCTGTAGAGCTCAGTGACAGACTTGTGTTAAGGCGATGATCTAGAGAAGAGTTCAGAAACAAATCTGCTGCATTGAAGGTTGACAGAAGCATTATCCATAATGGAAGACAACTGGAACAACTAGGACTCTAGAAAATGTCCAAGCTGACAGAGATGGAGAGGTGAAAAGGTGAGGCAAAGAATGGCAGATAATTGCCAAATGCAGATGTGCAAAGATGCTCACATCAGACCCAATCTGGTTTTTGCTTTGTCATTATTATGGTGTATGGAGTGTAAATTGATGTGGGGGAAAAACTAATTTAAAGCAGTTTAACAATGCTGCAACAAAATAAATGTGAAAAAAATTAAGGGGTATGAATAATTTTGCAAGGCACTGTACTGCTTGATCTTATATCAAATATATGTGTGAATTAGTACAGTCACGAAACTATACTAACATTTCTAACTTTGAAACAATACCATAACAATATAATTTTTGGTAACATTTAACACCATTTTTGATACCACAGGGGAAAAAAGTTAATGTACTTATTCACTCAAACTCTCCACTGCAAAAAATGCTTTTCTTACCTGAATTTTTTTGTCTTGTTTCCAGCCAAAATTTAAAAAAAAAAAAACTTAAATGAAGAAGGATTTTCTAGTCAAGTAAAAAAAAAAAAAATCTTGTTTTCAGAATAAACAAGTCAAAATGAAGTGAGTTTTTTGCTTAGAACAAGCAAAATAATCTGCCAATGGGGTAAGAAAAAAAAATCTTATTTCAAACAGAAAACAAATTATTTTTCTTGTTTTTAAGTTTTTTTTTCTGAAAACAAGAAAATTATTTTTACTTGTCTAAAAAAATCATTCTTGATTTAAGTTTTTTTTTAGAAATTTTGGCTAGAAACAAGACAAAAATCTAAGTAAGAAAAGCATTTTTGCAGTGTGTCTGTCTGAGATTCAGGCCTTATAGCTCTGAGGCCAGTTTCTATTATTATTAATAACAAAAACAGAATAATAATAATAGTGTAGTACAACTGCACAAAAAAAGAGAATGCTTTATGAATATACACAGAGACAAATAATTATGTATACCTGTCAAAAGTTTTCAGACAGTAGGATTTTTAATGATTTTAAAGAACTCACCAAACCTGCATTTATTTGATCCGAAGTACATTTTTATATGTTCATATTTTGTACAAATCAGTAAAAAAAAATTATGGTTTTTCTATTTAAAATAACTGCTAAATAAATAACTAAATTAACTTGAATATATTTTAATATGTAATGTATTCCTGTGGTTTCAAAGCTGAATTTTTAGCATCATTACTCCAGTCACATGATCCTTCAGAAATCATTTAAAAACCATTATTATTATTGTTGAAAACAGCTGAGTAGAATGTTTTTCAGGTTTATTTGATGAACAGATCAGAAGTTCAGAAGAACAACATTTATCTGAAATTGAAATCTATTGAAACGTTATAAATGTCTTTATCATCACTTTTGATCAATTTAAAGCATTCTTGCTAAACAGAAGTATTCATTTCTTTTATTTCTTTCCCAAACAAAAAAAAATATATATTATACTGACTTCAAGCTTTTGAATGGTATAGTGTATAATGACACAAAAGCTTTTTATTTCAGATAAATGCTGATCTTTGGATCTTTTTATTCATCAAATAATCCTGAAAAACTGTTTTAAATACTGATAAAAATAAAAAAACTTTCTTGAGCAGCAAATCAGAATGATTTCCTTGAAGGATCATTACACTGACACTGAGTCTGGAGTAATGATGCTGAAAATTCAGCTTTGATCTCAGGAATAAATTACATTTTAAAATATATTCTAATCGAAAGCAGTTATTTTAAATGGTAAAAATATTTTTACAATATTATTTTTGTATTCCCATGTCAGAATCTAAGGCTATTTTTGTAACAAGAGTTACATAAGCACATAAAACCCAAGCAGAAAATGCAACAATTATACATTAACATTTTTTACATTAACGTGATGAAAAATTATAAAATCTTTTATGGTAAAAGTAAGCATACTTCCTTAAAAAAAAAAATCTCTTCACTCTAGAAAATAAATAAATAAATAAATAATAGCAACAATAATAGTCGTTATTATTATTACTACTTCTATATTTATTGAATACAGATATAAAAATACTAAAAAAAAAAAAACTAAAGAAATATTACTAATATTACTTTTTATTGTAAAATAAAAACAAAAATAATATTTTAGTAATAATAATAACAATCATTTTATTTTACATTACAACTGTAAAATTACAACACTAATATTTCTTAATTTCTTCACTTTCAAACGTTACACCATGCACCTTATTTTGACAGTAAACTACAGGAGCCCTTAAAGCTTCTCTTTTGTTGATGCGCACCTCTTATTATAAGTTTGTCTGGTGCATGTATTGTGTGCATTTATTTTGTTAAATAATGCAGTGTGCATTTCTTTAGTTCACACGCTTAAATTTCTCTATTTGAATGGCAAAACGTGACTGAAAATGAAACTGTACAGCTACTGCGGTTATCTCAAGTGACTGCAATTAGATGAAATAACCCGTTGATGACGTCTATGTGTATCGATATCATCTCTTGCGGTGACACACCCTATCAAACAAAAGCCTGTGGACACGTGAAGCTTACCTTCCTCTTGTTGTGGTAGGTGATGTACACGATAGCCACCAGAAAAGCGATGATGACCAGATGAAAGAAGAAGTGGGAATCTTCATCCCTTTCGATGGCGGTCTCCTTGATTTGAACATGTATTTCTTCATGGCTCTCAGCAGGGGAAAGGTTTTTCCTCACACCCTCATTGTCTTGAGGCAACTCAAAGTTATCATCAATACCACCATCATCATCAATACCACCATCATCATCATCATCATCATCATCATCATCATCACCTCCAAAGCCCAAGTCTGCTTCTGGAGACATGCGGCCGGCCATGTAATCTGAGGTGCTCTCTGTTTTGGCAGACGCAGGGGTGGAGACGGTGCTGGGCTTGTTTTCGGGTGTACTGGCGGGCTCTGGTTGGTTTGGTTTGGTGGATGTAGCCTGGTCTGAAGTAGTTTTCTGTAGGTCTGGATTGGTTTTTTGCAGGTCTGGATTGGGTTTGTTCAGTCCTGAGGTGGTTTTGTTCAGGTCTGGATTGGCTTCGCTCGGTTCTGAAGTGGTTTTGCTCAGGTCTGGATTGGCTTCGTTCGGTTCTGAAGTGGTTTTGCTCAGGTTTGGATTGGGTTCCTTCGGTTCTGAAGTGGTTTTGCTCAGGTTTGGATTGGGTTCGTTCGGTTCTGAAGTGGTTTTGCTCAGGTTTGGATTGGGTTCCTTCGGTTCTGAAGTGGTTTTGCTCAGGTCTGGATTGGCTTCGCTCAGTTCTGAGGTGGTTTTGTGCAGGTCTGCTGCTTTGGTGCTGATGGTGGTGTCGATAGCGGAAGTTGGCACCACAGTCGTCATAGTCATCACAGTAGCCACCTTGCCTGATTTATCCTGGGTGCTGGTTCCAACTGTGGATAAAAAAACAAGCCACATTAAGAGCAATTCCTGTAATGCTGTTGCCACCACATGGCTATTGTACATCAGTACAGTGATTTAGATTACTTACAAATTGTAATCTGTTACTGATTCCAAATTACATGAAAAGAATTGTAGTCAGTAGCGTAATCTGTTACATTACACGTTACAAGTAATCTAATCAGACTTTTTGATTACTTTTGACCTAAAATTGTTTTCACATTGATTTAAATAGGATAATCTGGTACCTTATTGATAAAAATATATATAAAAGGAAAGAAAATATATTCAACTCATTGTTATTAACAACATGACGTGGATTAAATATTAGGGATGTACCGACTGTTCGGCAACCAAAATTATTCGTCCGAAAATGCCAAAAAAAAAAAAAAAAGCAATTTCGGTGTTTGCATGATGAGAATCATTCATGAATTTCTGTCAGCAAAAAGTAGTACTGAGGTCTTCTTTTGGGTTTTCCGCAAAATAAAAGTCAACATTCATAAATGCTAGTATTGTAATTTTACTGTTGTTCTGTAAACTAAAAGACAAAGACAAAAATAACAATCATTCCAACAGCTCTATTAATACATTTATTCTAACATTCTCCTTTGCTCAGCAAGGCTGCACTTATTTGTACATTAAAAACACATGCCTGATTCAAGAAGAGGGTCTTAAAAATGGCAAAAGAATATTATTTTACTAACTTATTGATTGTAAGTTAAAATGTGCTTTGTTGGTAGGCTATAATGTCTAATATAATGTTAAAAACGTTCAGTGTTACGCAAATATTTTTAAATTGTTGTTTTGTAATTAATAATTAACACATATTACATTACATGTACGTTTTCCCAACTGGGGTTCATGAAGGAACTGCAGAGGGTTTGAGAGTTTAATGAAAAGCTACTAATTAATTAAATAATAAAAATGTAAAATGAAAAGAAATAGACATAGAAAAAAAGACATAGTAACACATGGTTACAGATTGATAATTCAAATAAAATTAATGTGTTCATTAGTAGCTGCAATGTTGAGATTATTAAAACTGAAATGATTTTTATAAATCCCTCAATTTTCAGTGCAATTATATCCACCTAGTCTTTGAGTGAATGTCCACCAAACTGGACCACTGGAAAAATGGTAGGCTATTTTAGAAAGGAAAATTAAAAAGATGAAAAAGACGAATTAGGGAGAATCAATAAATTATAAATAATTAAGTGCTTTTGCTTGAATAATATGCAAATCAATTAAAAAAGTATTATTTTCTTACTTTTTCCCCTCACAATTCAGAATTATTTAACTTAAATTTGTCACGAATCTGAAAGAAAAGTCCAAATTAAAAGATGTAAAGAGAATTGTGAGGTGTAAATCTCCATTGTACATTTCATAACTCCAGTGTTTACAAAACCTGACAGCTGCGCAACTGACCACGTCACAAAAGCATGAGACTTCCGGTATCACAATCAATACACAGAAGTCTTGTTTTCTGAGAGTTCTCTATATAGAGTCTTTATGTAAGGTTATGTAAACGTGTCATTTTTTGACACTGATATATAATGAGAAAGACATTGGGAATAGAGAATTCGTTCACAGAACACGAGCTGTTTTGGGTAACAAATAAATAACACCGCTGGCCGCAGGGAACAGCCTGTTTAGGTTTATATGGAAATGATCCACTAACCTGACACTGTCGGTGCGCATCTTACAAATAGAATCTGCAGTGACAGTAAAACTGCGAATATTCCCAGAGCTGAAACCCCGAATCCCGTCTTCCGTGTCGCCGCCATCTTCAATGCTGTCGTCTTCGGTGCGCAGCTGCGCATGCGCTGTTTCATCCGCCGCTCCCTGCTGTAAACAAAGCGTCCTTTCTATTCAGATCGCGTGACTCAATCGTTGACTCATAACTAATACCAATATACTGAATGCTATTTGAGTGCACCACATAGAAATGAACGAAATGAGTACGCGAATTCGAACGCTGACGTAAACAGTGTGCGTCGCCGTCGCAGAAAAAGCTTCGTCACAATAACTTTTATCTTACCTTTATCCTGCTTTAGAATATGACAGGTGTTACAAATCAAGTTTTTTAATCCGATTAAAATTATATATTAGCTAGATATTATTGTAAGTTCATAGCTGTACGTTTTCTAATAAATAGATCCTTTTTTTTCAGTATTTGAAGCGATACTGCAGGTGAATAGAGTAAAAAAAAGTTATCTTACTCAGCTGATTGATCACATTGATAATTGCAAACATTTTTTGTATTACAAGTTTTCTAAAATGTTATGTTTAAATATGCAAATGAGGTATTATAATGAAATATGTGCTAATTTGCATACATTTCCAGCACAAAAATCTAAACACTGGATTCACCCAAATTCGTTTATTGTATTTTATTTATTTTTTTGACATATTACAATCAAATGTTTTTACAGAGGGAATTTTGTGTGTCATTTTGTCACTATCATTTAGAAAATTTTTCAAACAAACAGAAAACAATATATTTTATGTTGTATGTGTTGTATAAAATCAAGCAAATTACATATGAACAAATCCCTCTGTAAAAACCTTCAGGATATAGACAGGAATAAAAATGTCAAGTTTGGTGTGTGTAAGTGCTACTGAAGTGGAGATTTATGGCTCAGTGTAGGAGAAAAACTCATTTTGAGAAAACAGCCTTTAAAAATATGTATTTGTAATTGTATATGTAATTGAAATCTATTGACACAAATAGATAACATACTATAAAGGAAACACTTAACAGTGTCTTTCTGGATGTTTTCTTTCCACTAGTATGAAAAAACACTTAACCTAAAATCTCAAACTTGACAGGTGCACGAAAAACTGTTTTTGCCTGCAGTGTCTCCCCTTAAAGGAACTGAATTCTGTATATTGTTTTTTTGTTTAGCCCTCTGGTGCTCCTCACATGAAATGAATGTACTATATGTGACCCTGGACCACAAAACCAGTCATAAGGGTCAATTTTATGAAATTGATATTTATACATCAAAAAAATCTGAATAAATAAACTTTCTATTGATGTATGGTTCGTTTAGATAGGACCATATTTAGCTGAGATACAACTATTTGAAAATCTGGAATCTGAGGGTGCAAAAAAAATCTAAATACTGAGGAAATCACCTTTAAAGTTGTCCAAATCAAGTTCTTATAACTAATCATAAATAAATTTTTGATATATTTACGGTAGGAAATTTACAAAATATCTTCATGGAACATGATCTGTACTTAATAGCCTAATGATTTTTGGCATAAAGGAAAAATCGATCATTTTAATTGTTGGTTATTGCTACTTAATACAGGTTTTCTGGGTCAGGTTCACATATACCGTATTTTAGTTCAATAATGTTTAATACTAAGTATTTTTAGGGGATTTTATGGTAGTAGTTATTATCCATTTATTACAACTTTTTTTAGCACAGACCTGAAAATGACATTTTCCAATGAATCTTGAATGTTTTGGAGCACTGACTTTATAATAATAATAATAATAAATGTATGCATGTATGTATGTATATATAGGTATATATAAATAAAATATGTAATTTTTGTATTTTTTTATAACAATAAACATTTTTATTAACATATTTATATGTCAATAAAATAAAACATAACTATTTTCATAAAACAATAATTAGAAAAATATTATTTTCAAATTGTACATGAAGACAGATTGTGACTACTTAAGGACCATTTAACCTTTTAAAACCAAATGTCTATGATTTTGCATAGTGCCAAAACCTTTACCCTAAGTTTCGTAACATTGAGATGAAATAAATAAAAAAATTAAATAACAAAAACTAAAATTGGTCAAAAATGCACACCAAAGGGGTTAAAGCATAAAATCTCAGCATTGTTTCATCAGTGGTATTAATACAATGGATATTAATTTGGTTTATATAGCTTTTTGTGCTCTCAATCATAATTATATTTTAATAATACATCTCATATATTTACATAATGATATTTTTGTGAAAAGAGGAGACTTCTTTGTGTCCAAATGCTTTGAAATGTGTTCAAAGCATATTTTCCGTACACTGTATACATCTTGCATTGCCAAAAAAAGAAAGAAGAAAAAGGCACACTGCAAGCTATACCAAAGTCTTTGTGGATATACTTCAAATTGTTTCTAAAAGTTAAACCTACACATTTAAGAAGAAAAACACTATAGTAGTTATATGCAAAAAGACTTTCAAAGTAAGAAACCAAACTGCACAGTCAAATAGTGTGGTCCAGGTTGAAATGTTTTATTCAACTGAAAGTATCCATACTGCTAAATCCACAGTATTCTAATCCTACATTTAAAAACGGAAGACTACATCCACCTATCCATATCTTTTATGCTCTCCCCGATACGCCAGAAGCTCGTTTCCAATCTCCTTTTGTTCAGAGAGAGCTGAAAGAGTTGCCAAAGGTACAGGCAGTATGCAGCGATAAAACAATAATGGACAAGATACACATTTGGTTTCACTCACACAGACGAGACAGAAACACGAAACGCACCCAAAAGTCTGGTGTCTACAACTAAAGACGTGACAGGCTCCTACAGCAGCCCTCTGAGTGTCATCTGTTACATACGGGTCCCTTCCTTTAAGCTTTGTTGGGGTGAAATCCGTAGATCAGGAATGTTGTGACCTACACTGCAAAATATGCTTTTCTATCTTAGATTTTTTGTCTTGTTTCCAGCCAAAATATCTACAAATTCTTAAATCAAGAAGGATTTTCTAGACAAGTAAAAATTATTTTCTTGTTTTATTAAAAAACAGGTCAAAATTAAGTGAGTTTAGGCTTAGAAAAAGCAAAATAATCTGCCAATGGGGTAAGAAAAAAAATCTTATTTCAAACAGAAAACAAGATTATTTTTCTTACCCCACTGGCAGATTATTTTGCTTGTTTCAAGCAAAAATGCACTTAATTTTGACTTTTTTTGCTGAAAACAAGACAATGATTTTTACTTGTCTAGAAAATCCTTCTTGATTTAAAAATTTGTAGATATTTTGGCTGGAAACAAGACAAAAAATCTAAGATAGAAAAGCATATTTTGCAGTGCAATATTAGCATTGTCTGATGTAAACGTCTCTATTTCTACCCAAAGCCTCCCCTTCCCAAAAAGGAAACATCTGTAAAATATTGTCATGTCCAACACTTTAATAAATAACGTTGAGTGTAGTGAAAATACATTTTTCAAGCCATTTATAACTGCAAATGCTCTTCTTTCGCTCTGTGTGACCTAGTAAATATGCTAAATATCGCTGCACCCTCTGAAGAAGTGAGCCTCACTAATGCATTATTTGACCGAGTGTAGTGCGCTTCCTTGGCCAGGGCATCTAAGAGAAACAAGGTGTGTGAGGGTAGGATATTTAAAAAAGAAAAAGAAACAAAAGTCAGGATTATTGCATTCCTCAGCTTTCTATGCCTCAAACTCCAGACCCAAACCCAGTTTGTGGCCACCCGCGTTAATGTTCTTCCCATCCAGAAGAGCAGAAAGGGTCAGCTTAATACCTGAAACGAATGAAGAGGGGGAACAAGTTAGAAAGAGAATGATTACAACCAAGACTGCCTACTGTAAACAGTTTTTAGGATTAGCATGTTTTTCCGTGTTTTCTTTTTAGAGTAGTCTCTTATGCTCAAGGCTGTATTTATTTGATCAAAAATAACCAGTTACAAGAAACAGTAATATTGTGAAATATTATTGCAATTTAAAACAGCTGTTTTGTATGGTAAATATGATAAACTGTAATTTATTCCTGAGATTAAAGCAGAATTTTTAGCATATTTTCTCCAACCTTCAGTCACACGATCCTTCAGAAATTTCTGGCAATTTTATAGATGTGTATTTTAAAAATAGCTGATTTTTTTGTTTTGAAGACTGCAAGTATCCAGCTTTTAACAATAATATTTTTTTACAATAATAAGTTTTAAACAACTTCAAGAAGAAATTTGGAACACCAAATTCAAAATTTCAAAATTCTAATTTCAAAATTCAAGAATTCAAAAATCCAAAATGTCAAAAATTCTAAATTCTAAGAACTATGTTAATCAAAATTATGCTTATGTTCCAATCAACTAAGATCCTCAAAACAAAAAACATACACAGGGTTTCTGCAGATTTTATGATGACATTTTCACTCCACTGACAAATATTTGTTAATTTATAGCATAAACTCTAACATTAATTCACTTAATACAAGACTTCATATCGTCAGTTTGCATCTGAAATAAAAGTAGGATGTTTTATGGCTATCTTATAGATATGTATTTTTAAAATAGCTGATTTTTTTGTTTTGAATTCTTAGACTGCAAGTATCCAGCTTTTAACAATAATATTTTTTAACAATAATACGTTTTAAACAACTTCAAGAAGAAATCTGGAACACCAAATTCAAAATTTCAAATTTCAAAATTCAAGAATTCAAAATCCAAAATGTCAAAAATTCAAAAATGTCAAAAATAAAAATCAAATAATCCAAAAATTCAAAATGTCAAAAACTCTAAATTCTAAAAACTATGTTAATCAAAATTATGCTAATGTTCCAATCAACTAAGATCCTCAAAACAAAAAACATACACAGGGTTTCTGCAGATTTTATGATGACATTTTCACTCCACTGACAAATATTTGTTAATTTATAGCATAAACTCTAACATTAATTCACTTAATACAAGACTTCATATCGTCAGTTTGCATCTGAAATAAAAGTAGGATGTTTTATGGCTATCTTATAGATATGTATTTTTAAAATAGCTGATTTTTTTGTTTTGAATTCTTAGACTGCAAGTATCCAGCTTTTAACAATAATATTTTTTAACAATAATACGTTTTAAACAACTTCAAGAAGAAATCTGGAACACCAAATTCAAAATTTCAAATTTCAAAATTCAAGAATTCAAAATCCAAAATGTCAAAAATTCAAAAATGTCAAAAATAAAAATCAAATAATCCAAAAATTCAAAATGTCAAAAACTCTAAATTCTAAAAACTATGTTAATCAAAATTATGCTAATGTTCCAATCAACTAATATCCTCAAAACAAAAAACATACACAGGGTTTCTGCAGATTTTATGATGACATTTTCACTCCACTGACAAATATTAGTTCATTTATAGCATAAACTCTAACATAAATTCACTTAATACAAGACTTCATATCGTCAGTTTGCATCTGAAATAAAAGTAGGATGTTTTATGGCTATCTTATAGATATGTATTTTTAAAATAGCTGATTTTTTTGTTTTGAATTCTTAGACTGCAAGTATCCAGCTTTTAACAATAATATTTTTTAACAATAATACGTTTTAAACAACTTCAAGAAGAAATCTGGAACACCAAATTCAAAATTTCAAATTTCAAAATTCAAGAATTCAAAATCCAAAATGTCAAAAATTCAAAAATGTCAAAAAAAAAAATCAAATAATCCAAAAATTCAAAATGTCAAAATGTCAAAAACTCTAAATTCTAAAAACTATGTTAATCAAAATTATGCTAATGTTCCAATCAACTAATATCCTCAAAACAAAAAACATACACAGGGTTTCTGCAGATTTTATGATGACATTTTCACTCCACTGACAAATATTTGTTCATTTATAGCATAAACTCTAACATTAATTCACTTAATACAAGACTTCATATCGTCAGTTTGCATCTGAAATAAAAGTAGGATGTTTTATGGCTATCTTATAGATATGTATTTTTAAAATAGCTGATTTTTTTGTTTTGAATTCTTAGACTGCAAGTATCCAGCTTTTAACAATAATATTTTTTAACAATAATACGTTTTAAACAACTTCAAGAAGAAATCTGGAACACCAAATTCAAAATTTCAAATTTCAAAATTCAAGAATTCAAAATCCAAAATGTCAAAAATTCAAAAATGTCAAAAAAAAAAATCAAATAATCCAAAAATTCAAAATGTCAAAATGTCAAAAACTCTAAATTCTAAAAACTATGTTAATCAAAATTATGCTAATGTTCCAATCAACTAATATCCTCAAAACAAAAAACATACACAGGGTTTCTGCAGATTTTATGATGACATTTTCACTCCACTGACAAATATTTGTTCATTTATAGCATAAACTCTAACATTAATTCACTTAATACAAGACTTCATATCGTCAGTTTGCATCTGAAATAAAAGTAGGATGTTTTATGGCTATCTTATAGATGTGTATTTTAAAAAAAGCTGATTTTTTTGTTTTGAATTCTTAGACTGCAAGTATCCAGCTTTTAACAATAATCAAGTTTTCAAAAAGAAGAAATTTGGAACACCAAATTCAAAATTTCAAAATTAAAATATTCAAAAATCCAAAAATTCTGATTGTACAGAAAGTGGGTCAGAGTTCAAGCTTCTGGTATAAACAGGAAAGAGTGTGTTGGGAATGTTTTTCAGGACGTTTAGATATTTGTATTGGGGGGGGGGGGAGACAATGACTTAGAAATATACTCATACTCATTTTGCAGTGCATACAACATTTAATGCCAATACATTAAGTCACTAATTTATGAAAGGTTTAATTAAGACCTGCACAAACCCTGCATACAGTGTAAAAACTATTTTATGTATTGAATTAAAATAAAGATTGCCGTATTTTCGCAAAAGCATACCATTTCATTAAAAAACCACGTTTAATTCAACGTCTTACTTGACGTTTTTACCAAATTGGATATCAAATGTTTGTTTAGCGTAAGAAAAAACTGCAATAAAACCATTTTGTTAAAAGGTAAATCTGTTGATTATTGCTTTAATTAATGTGATTACTAAAAAAAAAAACATTTTTGTACTGCATGTTTTTCATTAAAACGTTCAGCTGAGTGATATAAAGGTCTAAACAACTGCAAGCACTGCAACTTATTCCAATATATTGATTTATTATCAGTGTTATAAAGCAATGCTGTTTTAGGGTTCTTTGATGGTAAAGACTTCAATTGTTACAAAAGATTTCCATTTTGACTGAATGCGGTTCTTTTGACACTTTTATTAACCAAAAAGTAAAATGTAGCCTTGATAAGCAAAAAACACCTAAATGACCAGAAATGTAATGTGAAAATCAGGCACTACAACGCAGATACAACCACAGATATTTACAATATGTCATGACTCAACATGCTTTATCATTTAACACTTTTGTCAAATTTTTCAAATGTATCCACTTGAAAAGCACCTTCAAAAAGCAGGACAAAAACTGTCTCAATGTGGACGAAAACCCAAATGTATCTGGATTACACTGCAAAAAATGCTTTTCTTACTTAGATTTTTTGTCTTGTTTCCAGCCAAAATATCTACAAATTCTTAAATCAAGAAGGATTTTCTAAACAAGTAAAAATTATTGTCTTGTTTTCAGAAAAAACGAGTCAAAATTAAGTGAGTTTTTGTTTAGAACTACTAACTAATCTGCCAATGGGGTAAGAAAAAAATCTTATTTCAAACGGAAAACAGGATTATTTTTTTTTACCCCATTTGCAGACTACTTTGATTGTTTCAAGCAAAAAGCTTCTAGCAATCCATGAAACTGTGATGAGCTGGATCAGGTGGGTTTAATTAGGACTGAAACTAAACTATGCAGGATAGTGGCCATTCTGAAGCAGAGGCATAGTCATTTGGAACAGGTTTGATAAACTCGGTGTACCAGATTCACATCTACAGATACTCACCAGGCTTCAAGGTTTGAGTATATCCCAGGCCGACGAGGCTAGAATTATTCACTTTGGCCTGTAAAGACAGACAAAATGCGTTTGACTGCAAAACTCACTGGATTTCAGCCATTTTTTCCCAAACTGAACATGCTTCAAAGCATCTCATCCAAGCTCTTGTCATTTGTAGGCTACATTTACACTAGATACAGTACAGACTTCTCATTCAGCTGTGCCCAAACTTTTGGTCTGTACTGTAGACATGAATTCAACTGAAAAAACTTGTGAAACAATATCTTTCAGGTGGTCAAATAGCAAATAGCAAATAGCGGAGCTCTGCAGCCACCTACTGGTAAAAGTTATTTGTAGTTGTTCTTTTTACTTTTAAAACTGGATTTTCCAAAAGATGGGCAAAAATCTGACACTAAACCATGTGAAATTATCCATGTTATCCCCATGAATTAAAGTTAGAAATGTGGGTCTTTTATAAAGTGAATTTTACATAAAAAAAAGCTGTTTTTGTATAAAAACCCATTTAAAAAATATTTATTTATTAATTTATATATATTTAAAAAATATCACTAACCCACTGAAAACTGCACAGATGTAGAGTAAAAACTTTAATAAACAGAAAAATATACAGTACACACCAAAAGTTTGGACACACCTTCTCTGTACTGTATGTTTGCATGGATTTATTTGCTAATCAAAATAAATCCAATCCAGTTTCAGATTCTGAAACGTCTGCTTATATGAACCCTAAATGTTGCAATCTGAATCTCATTCCTGTGCATTACATGCATTTTGAGCCAAACCTCAGCATATACCAGCTGAGCTGAAACAGTCATAGAATGTCAATCATGTCAATATTTGATGTTTTTGCTCTAAAATATAACTCAGAATTTTAACTAAACTTATTTAATATTAGCAAAAAGGAGCATTTTTTGCCCTCACATTTTAATTTTTCGTTTCAATTTTGCTTGCATGACGCTAAGCTACATCATGCTGTGGAAGCATGCTATTCATCAACACATGCACACAAGTAAGGTTAACCATCCCTTTAGTAAGGGGGATTTTTACAGGTTACATTATTATGCCTGGAGGTGCCAAAATGACTGCCTTGATCAGTGAGAAAATAGCATGAACAAAAACTACACATACCGAGAAGGAAGCATCAGCATCAATCTGATACTTGGCAGCGATGCCAAAGCGGGTGTTGCTGTTTCCGGCGGTCCAGGCCAGGTTGACCGCCGTCTCCAGATTATCATTCACTTTTTGGTAAATGGAGCCACCGAATTCTGTTCCATCATTCCTGCGATTTGAAAACACATCAAGACACATGTTTTTATTAATAAAATTTACTGAAATGCATTAAGTACACTGCAATTCATCAACTAGGTGATCGTTTGTTTTAAACAATGAATTTCACTTAATCATTTTGACTATATTTCTATTCCAAAAGATATTTCAACTATCATGTTCCAATCAACTAAGATCCTCAAAACGGAAAACATATACAGAGTTTCTGCAGGTTTTATGATGACATTTTCAAACCCCACTGACAAATATTTGTTCTTGTTTTAAGCATAAATTCACCTAATACAAGACTTTATATCATCAGTTTGCTTCTGAAATAAAAGTTTTTATGGCAATTTGTGTATTTTTAAAATATTTTTTTATTTTGAATTCTCAGACTGCAAGTATCAAGTTTTTAACAGTGATCTTAAAGTTTTCAAAAAGAAGAAGAAATTCGGAACACAAAATTCTGAAATTCAAAAATTCAAAATTCAAGAATTTAAAATTTAAACATTTTAAAAATTCAAAAATTCTGATTGTACAGAAAGTGTGTCAAAGGTCAAGCTTCTGATTTAAACAGGAAATAGGGTTTTGGAGATGTTTTTCAGATTGTTTAGATATTTGTATTGGTAAAAAAAAGAAAACAACTTAAAAAGATACTAATTTTTTGCAGTACATACAACATTTTAAGCAAAGACATTTTAAGGGCTTAATTTATGGAAGGTTTAACCCTGCATTCAATGTAAAAAAAAATTTTGTATTGTAATAAAATAAAGACTGCAGTATTTTTACAAAAAACATACCATTTCATAAAAAATGTCTTACTTGATGTTTCTACCAAAAACTATATCAAATGTTTTATAGTCTAAGAAAAAACTGCAATAAAACTATTTTGCTAAAAGATAAACCTGTTGATTATTGCTTTAATTAATCTGATTATTTAACAGTCACTCCCATTTTTAACATAGACGTGAAACTGCACTCCCAACTTAAATTTTTATAATTCATGAACAAAAACATTTTGTAATATGATTTTGATGTACATTTCCCATGGTAATGCAATGACTGATTTTAAAAAGGTTTTCAAAGGATGAATTTTGGGATTTTAAGTTTTCAATTGATTTCTTAGGCATAGGGAAAAAAAGCCAACAAAGAAAGTGTTTCTGTGACAAAGGCCAGATCTCCTATTATGATGTAGATTTTTGAGGTACACTCTTGTCACAAATTAATCTAGTATTTTTCCTACACAATTTGTTAAAAAAAAAAAAAAAAAAAAAAAAAAAAAAGAGTCTTAGACCTTTACTCAACGATACATAGTTTGTCACGATTAGGATTTATTTGTAATATGGTGAAGTAAATGTAGGTGTCCTGCTGACTGTTAAGAGGTTAAAAAACATGCCAATTTTTAACTGCATATTTTTCAGTAAAAAGGTTGTATTGAGTCTTCGTTATATATAAAGGCCTAAACACAACTGCACACAACTAACTCAATCCTTAAGATTTGAGCTTCATTGATCTAAACAAGCACCAGACATCACCGTCCCACTTCCCGCTGCAAAGCCCTTGACAAATCCAATCGCCAGGGAATAAACGTACATATAAATAACCCACCTTTCTAACCTTGAGACTGCTGGAGACACACAACAGACTCACTAATGTAGATCTGACGATATGGTACCTACACATTTGTGTGGAGCTGAAACTCGTCGGTCTTGTAGCCCACAGCAAAGTTGCTCTGGGTGACCCGGTTCCTCCCAGCCTCAAAAGTCATCTGGTATCCGGCCAGCCAACCCTCAAAGCCCACGACCGCAGCTCCATGGACCGCAGTGCCATTAATGTCATAGTCTACGTCACAGCCCAGGTTGATGTGCTCACGCTGGTAGCTGCTCTTGATCTTTCCACTCTTCTTGCTATGGAAAGTTAGGAGAGAATTTAGTGAAATGTTAGAGGAAACTAAGCTGAGTTTGTGTGGAAAAAACACAACACTGATTGCAAGTCTGTCATCAACTGATATACAGCGCCTTGCAAAAGTATTCATACCCCTTCATTTTTTTCCATGTTTTGTTGCAGCATCATGTTAAACTGCTTTAAATTACTTTTTTCCACATCTCATACACTATAATGACAAAGTAAATTTATTAGAAATAAAAAAACTGAATAGATCCCGTTGCATAAGTATTCATACCCTTTTCTGGGACACTGGAAATTTAGCTCAGGAGCATTCATATTGCTTCTAGATGTTCCTACACTTGGAGTGGAGTTAAACTGTGGCAAATTCATTGGAATGAGTCTGATTTAGAAAGAAACACACCTCTCAGAAAAGGTCTAACAGCTGAAAATGCATATCAGAGCAAAAACCAAGATAACTGCCTGTAGAGCTCAGTGACAGACTTGCGTTAAGGCAATGATCTAGAGAAGAGTTCAGAAACAAATCTGCTGCACTGAAGGTTGACAGAAGCATTCTCCATAATGGAAGACGATTGGAACAACTAGGACTCTAGAAAATGTCTGGCAGCCCCCATCCAAGCTGACAGAGATGGAGAGGTGAAAAGGTGAGGCAAAGAATGGCAGATAATTGCCAAATGCAGATGTGCAAAGATGCTCACATCAGACCCAAAAAGACTTGAGGCTGTGAAGGTGCTTCAACTATGTACTGAGTTAAGGGTATGAATACTTATGCAATGTGCTTATTTCAGTGTTTTATTTTTAATACATTTGTAAAATTTGCAAATCTGGTTTTTGCTTTGTCATTATTATGGTGTGTGGAGTGTAAACTGATGTGGGGAAAAACTAATGTAAAGCAGTTTAACATAATGCTGCAACAAAACGTGAAAAAAATGAAGGGGTATGAATACTTTTACAAGGCACTGTAGCATTAATTCACCACTTTATTTCCATGTGCTTGTTTAACTAGCGCTGTGCAATTAATTAACAGACATACCCAGTGTTCGGAGAGAAGGAGGAATCAAATGTCAACTTCAGCCCTTTAGCCAGCTGAGAGGGGGGAAAAAAGCAGCATTATGTTAAATAACAATAATGTAATTCATATCCAAAGTGTAGAGGGTTTTCCGTGTCTCGTACCTGATCCTCCAGAGTGATCTCTGTTCCCAGAGTGTTGTCGGTGTTCCACTTCTCGGTGAACGTCAGGCCATGTTCTGCCCACTTGTACTTGGTCTCCAGTGTTCCTGCAACCTTGCTGGTCTCTGTGTTAGCCGAGCCGGAGCTCTTGAACTCCTACAGCAGCAGGAAAACAAATGTGTCACTCGCTGAGAACTACTGAAATTCTAAATGGCGAAGACATTTTACTCCTCCAAGACCCTCTTCCCTGTTTAAGCCAGAAACCTGACCTCTGACCCACTTTCTGTACCAATTTCAGAATTTTGGAATTCGAACTTTTGGAATTCGAACTTTTGGAATTCGAACTTTTGGAATTCGAACTTTTGGAATTCGAACTTTTGGAATTCGAACTTTTGGAATTCGAACTTTTGAAATTCAAACTTTTGAAATTCAAACTTTTGAAATTCAAACTTTTGAAATTCAAACTTTTGAAATTCAAACTTTTGAAATTCAAACTTTTGAAATTCAAACTTATATTTTTGAATATCTGAAACTTGAGGCTTATTGTTACAAACAGTGTTGGGAGTAACACATTACAAGTAACACGAGTTACATAATCTTTTTTTCCAGTAACTAGTAAAGTAACGCATTAGTTTTTCATTTACAAGAAAATAATTGTTTCCTTTATGTGTTTAATCCCATTTTATTAACCAATGTTGATCCAATTCAACCATACTAATAAGCAAAACTTACTTTAGATTAACTAACATTTGTGCTTCATTTTTCCAAGATCAATCTTTTAGTGTATGCTGTTTTCCATTGAAAGACAGAAATTCAACATTATTTGTAGCACCTGCCATTCAATAATCACAATCAACTTTGTGTTTTGTCACTTTCGACTTTGTCAAATAAAATAAAAAAAATAGCTGTAGAAAGATGCATTTTGCTAGATATATGCATCAGAGTTATTATAGTTAACAAAAACTAAAACACTTTTTCAAAAAAGTAACGTCAGTTACTTTTTGTTTCCTTTATGTATTTTATCGCATTTTATTAACCAATGTCTTTGCTGCTGACTTTTGTTGATCCAATTCAATCATACTAATAAGCAAAACTTACTTTGGATTAACTAACATTTGTGCTTCATTTTTCTCGTTGCTGGAGAGTGTTGAACCTTTTTCCTTTAGTCTTAGGCTTATTCATTTCACTTTTTGGTGTGAAAGTGCTTTTACATTTGCTGGAAATCAAACTTTTAATATTAAAAACAAACAAGCGAGCCCTGCCCAGATTTATAAAGTAACGCAGAATTAACACAAAAGTCATGTAATGCACTACTTTCCATAAAAAGTAACTAAGTAACATAATTAGTTACTTTTCAGGAAGTAACGCAATATTGTAATCATTACTTTTAAAAGTAACTTTCCCCAACATCGCTTACAAACTGGAGATCTGCGGTCTAAGAATTTAAAACAAACTGCCATAAAAAATTCAGTTTGGTTCAATATCAAATGTCCATGATTCATGATTTAGTTTTTTTTTTTATCTAATTTAAAACTATATAAAATGCATTGTAATATTACATTTTGTTGACTCTAATGATTTTGCTGCATATGGATTATATCTGAAGTTAGATGAGGACATCCGCTACTGCAGCACACACAGGCTTTTCCAAGATAAACATGCATGGGTCAATTAGTACAAACAAGTATGAAAAAACGTGGAGCACTTCCATGTCCATGTAATGGTCAATATCTGCTTCTGAGAGCCACAAATTCATTCTGTCCATTGTAATCATGCAGTTTTGGATTATTATCTTTTATAGGGCTGAGCTGACAATATCAATGAATCCATCTTCATTTTGATGCAACTATATGGATTCCCAAATTCCAAGATCAATCTTTTAGTCTATGCTGTTTTCCGTTGATGGACCTGCTATTCAATAATTGCAATGAGCTTTGTGTTGTCACTTTTGATATGAAACAAAGCTTTCAAATTTTCAAGAAAAAATAGCTCTAGTAAGATGCATTTTGCTAGATCTATGCATCAGAGTTACTATAGTTAACAAAAACTAAAACTTCAAATTGACTGAAATAATAAAAAATTCAAGAACCTTTAACAGAACAAGATTTCAGTCTGTTGCCGACACAACACTTTTCATTTTTATTCACTACATTTAACTAAAACAGCAAAAACAGAAATAAAAACGAATGAAAATAATATATAGGTATTAAAAAGAACAAATACATTAAGATTAAATCAGAAAACATTAAAATAATTACCCATTAAAAATATGATATAATAGATGTCAAAAATACAAAACTAACACTGATATGCACTATTACATATTAAACATATTTTTAATTAACCTGTTAGTGATATCTTTTATCTATTATGTATTTATGCTTATGCGTATGCTTAAATAAATCTCTCATGACAACAAATTTAGAGTTTTAATTTCATGGATTTCATATTAAATATACAAACTGCCTTATGTGCAATTTAAATATTCGTATATACCTTTAAGTGTTAATTATTCTATTGAAAAAAAGCAAATACATTTCAGCTTTGTTGATACTTTTAACCTTAAGTATTACAGTAATGCACCAGCTGACAGGCTTTCCTGTACAGCTTACAGCTTTAGCGGAGACATTTTTTCCTTAAGAATCTAAACACATCAAGAGCTTGTTATACAGAATCAAATTTATTGCATTGACCTCAGAGCAGATTCTTAACTTCTTCATGGCCAGAAAAAAAGCACACATTAAACACTTTGGCGTTTCAAAACATCACATCCGCAGCGTTTCTACTGTGTTTGTCCCGCTGTATGATTCCATCGACATTTGGACAGAAATCACATCAATATTTTATCAAGTTTGGCAGAATAATAGCATTGTTGATTATGTCTATGACTGAAATCCACTGGCTACTCACCAATCCATTCTCTGACCTCGTTTTCAAGTCCAACTTGATAAGACCAAAACCTGAAAATGACACAGACAAACATCACTCACAAGCAAACAAACAAAAAACAACATGAAAAGACCACTGTCTCAAGCAGTCTTAGTGTGAAGCAGCCTTGAGCTTTTCTATGTGTGAAGCAAGTTTTAATAGAACGCACTGGGGTTCCCAAGGAAAAATAAATCTCATTCGCTTTCTCCATAGGGGAATTGATTTTTAATTTTTGAAATTTGAATTTTGAAATTTGAAATTTGAATTTGGAATTTTGAAATTTGAATTTTGAAATTTGAATTCACAGTTTTGAATATCCGAAACTTGAGGCGTATTGTTACAAACAGTGTTCTCCATAAGGGAATTGATTATTGTTAATGAATATTAACATTTAATTTACCATAAAAAAAAACCTTGTCAGCTAAAAGATTGTTAATCGATGGTATTCGCTTGTGTCAAACCCATTAAAACTTATTATTTAAATTTATGTTCTAAATAATGTTTACCAGCTGAATTCCTGGTTGGAAAAAAATACATTACCCATGATTCTGCCAAAAAAATCTCCACAAAACACACCTAAATAAATCTTTAGCTCCGCCCACTGCCATAAAGCACTGTAAAGGATGTAATCGAGTCTCCCTGCACTTTCTAACCTGTCTATGTGCATAATCTGCCTATTTCTCAAATCTTGTCCTGGAGGGCCAATGCGCTTCAGAGTTTAGCTCAAACCTGGATCAAACTCACCTATCTATGATTTTCTAATGGTCCTGAAGACACTGATTAGCATGCTCAGGTGTGTTTGATTAGGGTTATATATAATCTTTTTAGGAAAGTGGATCTAGTGGGCCAGATTTGAGGATCCCTGGTATATACTGTATATGTGACCATGGAGCACAAAACCAGTCATAAGTGTGATTTTTTTTTTTTTATTGAGATTTATGCATCATCTGAAAGCTGAATAAACGTGACCCAGGAACACAAAACCAGTCATAAGTGTGATTTTTTTTTTAATTATTATTGAGATTTATACATCATCTGAAAGCTGAATAAGCTTTACATTGATCTATGGTTTGATAGTATAGGACAATATTTGGCTGAGATACAACCAACTGAAAATCTGGAATCTGGGGGTGCAAAAAAATCTAAATATTGAGAAAATCACCTTAAAGTTCTTAGCAATGCATATTAATCAAAAATTAAGTTTTCATATATTTACGGTCGAAAATTGACAAAATATCTTCATTGAACATTTCATTGATGTATAGTTTGTTAGAATAGGACAATATTTGGCAATATTTGAAAATTTGGAATCTGAAGGTGCAAAAAGAAATCAAAATATTGAGAAAATTGCCTTTGAAATTGTCCAAATGAAGTTCTTAGCAATGCATATTACTAATCAAAAATTAAGTTTTGATATATTTACAGTAGGTACAATTTACAAAATATCTTCATGGAACATGATCTTCACTAATTATTCTAAGAAAAATTTATAAATTTTGACCAATACAATGTATTTTTGGCTATTGCTACAAATATATCTGTGCTACTTAACATTGTTTTTGTGGTTCAGGGTCACATATAATCAACATCTTTAAATGAATATTTCAATAATTCGCTATTGATTTTTTTTTTTGGATTATGTCCTTTGCAATGCTTCATGGGATTGCAGTTCTTTCCCTTAGTAAAGCTGTTCACAGTCTTGTCTTTTTGAACACTTTTTTGCTTTAAATCTGCATGTGTAACATTGTGATTGGCCTTGTATCTGGTTGATTTGGCTAATGGCTTTTAACACTTTAACCAGGATGTTTCCCTATTGGACAAATGAATCAGAAAATAGCTCTGAAACCAAAGCTGCTCATAAACTAGTAAGGCACTAACATATTCAATATCAGTGTTGGGGAAAGTTACTTTAAAAGTCATGCATTACAATATTGAGAATATTTACTTTTTATGGAAAGTAATGCGTTACTTTACTTTTGTGTTACTTTTTTAAATCTGGGCAGGGCTTGCTTTTGGTTTTTTATATAAAAAGTTATATTTTTGGCAAATGTAAAAGCCTTTTTACATCAAAAACCTCAGGCTTAGAGAAAAGTAAATTGACGTCTGTACAGTAGACCGCAGAAGAAAAATGTCAACTCTTTAGCAATAAAAAAAGGAAAACAAATGTTAGATTATCTTGAGTCATTTTTGCTTATTAGTATGAATGAATTGGATCATCAAAAGTTGGCAGCAAAGACATTGGTTAATAAAATGGGATTAAATACATAAGGAATAATATTTAATTATTGCAGGTTTGCGTCATATTCTAAGTTGAATTTCACTAACTATAAAGAACACAGTGTCTGTTTTTTAGTGAGTGAGATGAATTAATGCATGTTCACATTTATTGTAGAACTAAAGTAACATCTTACTCACGATTTCTCTCAGCATGGGGCCAGGAGAGCTTTTAATCAATAAATGTAGGAAAAAGTAACTGGCGTCACTTATTTGAAAAAGTAACTCAGATATTCTCGTCAATTAAAAAGTAATGCATAACTTTCCTAGTTACTTGGAAAAAGTAATATTATTACGTAATTGCGTTACCCCCAACACTGTTCAATACTGACTTAGTGAGTGAGTCACATGACATTTAGGCCACTGTTGATTGGCTCCTGAACTGACTGGTACATTTAGGGCTGGAAGCAAAAGCAGCAAAGTGTGCTTAGGTTTGTGTATGCAGCTCTGATAAAACCAGATGAATTCATACCATATCCTTTGGTGAAGATGTCCCTGGCGGACTTGCCCAGGTCCACATATGTTGGAGGAACAGCCATTGTCTGAAACACAGAAGGGGCGTGAGGTGAAGAAGGTCAAGCAGAGGTCACATCTAGGACACGCTCATGAACAGATGAGACACTAGCCAGAGATTCCACACAGAAAATCATAAGCTGCATCATATAAAACTCTGAGGAACGTAATGCATTTTCAAAAACAAGAAAGTTAAATGACATTACTTAAGCTTTAAAGTCTTTTGACAGAGCATGCATGTGGAAAATCAACATTATCTTGTATCTAGAGAGCAGCAGCCAATCAGAAACAGTTATAAGCCAATGCAAAATGCCCAAATGCTGGGCTTCCATATAACAATTTAGCCTGTTTCTTAAACATATTATATATATAACGCATGCAAATATTTCTAAGAGAATGAACTGGATGAGAGTGAGCAGCAGAGATAGCAAAGCACAATGCAAATGCTGATCTCCGCGTGAATGAACAGATGAGGATCACTGCATCATACAGCTCAATGGCGCAGGTTTAGGCCACTATCTGACCACATAGAGGACAGATGAGCACAGAATCACCTTTCCACTCATGCCACTGATGCATTATTGCAGTATTTCTTTGGTTTTTCAGCCTGATCATCTTGTTGCGCGGTGAGACAATGACAGCGTCGTACGTGCGCGCGCTCACGACATCAGAATAAATGTTATTAAACTGCACGTTTGGTTACGCTAACAGACACTTGAGGCACATTCACAAATTCGGCAAGGGCATTTAATGCATTAGTTGTTGCATTAGCGAGTGATTTAGGCCCTGCTAGCGACATTGATGCACTGCATCACCACCTCGCTCATTATAATCTCTACAGATTCAGGCGCAGTGAGTACGCTAGGCCTCTGAACTTTTAAGTTTACTGCAGGATAAATGTCTTACATTTGAACCTACCTGGGTAAAGTCGTGAGGACAGCGCCGGGCAGGACCAGTGTTGCCAACTATTTCCAATGAAAAGTAGCTAAAGCCTGCCCGAAAAGTAGCTAAATGTTGCCAGATGACGTCACACACTAATTTGCATATCAGTGACGTCATCACGTAGTATCTGACAAGCGTAAGCCTGTCATGTCTCTACTCTATGAGGCGCTGTGTATTATATTATATTAAAACATTACATCCAGATGCACAATAAATAGGTTCTTATTAACAAAAACTCAAAACTGCATCTTTATGTAGTATACAAAATAATTAATGTTTTCTCAAATTGACTGGCCATCTCAACCATCCTTTAAATTCAGGTACAGACTCCCACTCTTTTCTGTATTTCTGGCTGTACAATTTCGATTGAGACATGTTCAGTTAAAAATTAATGAGCAGCTACTAAAGCTAACTAAATTTTAACTGTGGTTACTCTTAATTAATTCACTTAAAAATGTGAAATGTGTGCTACTGCTGTTGCACTCAGCCAACAAATTTTGCTGCTGCAGCTGTGCCTGGCCATTTAGACCTTATGTAGCCCCACCCCCACACTCTACTGAGTAAAGCCTGCAGCCACTGCTCTTTTGATTTGAGTCACTTTTTAAAAATTGCTAAAAGTAGCCAAATGAATGTTAAAAATTGCTAAATTTGTTGCTAGGTGCTTTTTGAAAAAAAAGTTGCTAGGGTAGTATGAAAAGTTGCTAAATCTAGCAACAAAATTGCTAAGTTGGCAACACTGGGCAGGACTCAGCCGAGAGGATGAGACGTGCAGGGAACTACGCCAGACTCACGCAAGAGCGTAGCGTAAGCGTACGCAAAACCACGCCACGCCCGCAGAATCATCTTGAGCATCATCTCAGCAGATTCAACATCATCCGAGATGAAACTATACATTTATTTTATTTTTTTAAATGAGGTTTGATTTGCTTATCTCTTCTTATTAATGTTTCTGCCTATTTCTACTTTTTTATACATTTTTAAAAAGTAGTTATAATTTACCCAACACCTCGGGATGAAAGTACATCTGGATTTTTTTAAGGCGAGACACTGCAGGTGAATAGGGTAAAACAAAAATAACTAAAAGCTATCATTTTACTTACTCAGTTGTTTGTTACATTGATAATTGCAAACATTTTTTGTATTACAAGTTTTATAAAATATTTTAATATGCAAATGAGCTATTTAATGAAATATGCGCTAATGTGCATACATTTCTAGTACAAAAGTCGAAACACTGGATGAAGTCAGTTTAAAAATTCTTGTTTTATTTATTTTTTTAACATATTAGAGTCAAATGTTTTTACAAAGGGGATTTTGAGTATCTCATTTGTCACTCCATAATTCATAAAACGATACATTATATATATATATATTTTACAGTTTTGGGAGGAATAAAATGTTAATCAAATCAATTAAATTATATCTGAACAAATCCCTCTGTAAAAACCTTCAGGATACAGACAGGAATGAAAATGTAAAGTTTGGTGTGTGTAAGTGCTACTGAAGTGGAGATTTATGGCTCAGTGTAGGAGAAAAAAATAATTTTGAAAAAACAGCATTTAAAAATATGGATTGTAATTTAAATCTGTTGACACAAATAGATAAAGTGCTATAAAAGAAACACTTAACAGTGTCTTCTGGATGTTTTCTTACCACTAGTCTGAAAAAACACTTCATGAAAAACCAAAAAGCCCAGAATCTCAAACTTGACAGGTGCATGAAAAACTGTGTTTTTGCCTGCAGTGTCTCGCCTTAATTTGGCTTAATTTGCTTATCTCTTCTTATGAATCTTTCCGTCTATTTCTATTTTTTATTCATTTCTAAGTGTAGTTATAATTTACGCAACACCTCAGGATGAAACCACATCTGGATTTGTTAAAATTAGGTTTAATTTGCTTATTTTAGCTTATTATTGTTATTATGGAAGCCCACAGTTTAGAAAAATAGAATTTTGTAACCATAATAATGAGAAATTTTTTCTCATAATTATAACTTAGTTTCTCAATATAACGAGAAACTTTCTCATAATAATTAGTTAAAAAGTACTAATTTTCTGAAAAAATAAATCTCGTAATAATGATTTAGTTTCTTGTTATAATGACTTAACATCTCATAATTATAAACTTTATCATAATAACGAGAAACTTTCTCGTAATAATGAGTTAAAAAGTAATAATTTTCAGAAAAAATAAATCTCGTAATAATAAGCTAAAAAATAATAATTTTCAATAAAAATAAATCTCGTAATAATGAGAAACTTTCTCAAAATAATTATTTAAAAAGTAATAATATTTAGACAAAAATGTATTTCGTAATAATTAGAAACTTTCTCATAATAATTACACTGTAAACAAAATCTGTAGAAATTACAGTATTACTGGCAGCTGGTTGCCAGTAACTTACTGTAGATTTTAATTTATGCTATTTACTGGCAACAGTTTGTTCAAAGTTAATTGAACATTAAACATTAACAAGTCTTTATCTTTACAGAATAAAACTAAAATAACAGCCTCATGCAAAGCATTCTGGGAACCAAAATCTGAAGGAAAAAAACAGAAAAAGGTTGATGAAGGTTTCTGGTTCCCAGAATGCTTTGCAGTAGGTTGTTATTTTATAGTTTTATTCTGTAAAGACAAAGACTTGTTAATGTTTAATGTTCATTTAACTTTGAACAAACTGTTGCCAGTAAATAACATAAATTAAAAATCTACAGTAAGTTACTGGCAAACAGCTGCAGAACTACAGCAAATTTTTTACAGTGTAGTTAAAAAGTACTAATTTTCTGAAAAAATAAATCTCGTAATAATGATTTAAAAATTAAAAATATTTAGAAATAATAATCTTGTAATAATGAGAAACTTTCTTGTAATAATGATTTAAAAAGTAATATATTCAGAAAAAAAATAAATCTCGTAATAATTAGAAACTTTCTCATAATAATTAGTTAAAAAGTACTAATTTTCAGAAAAAACAAATCTTGTAATAATGATTTAGTTTCTTGTTATAATGACTTAACATCTCATAATTATAAACTTTATCATAATAGCGAGAAACTTTCTCGTAATAATGAGTTAAAAAGTAATAATATTCAGAAAAAATAAATCTCGTAATAATGAGAAACTTTCTCGTAATAATGATTTAGTTTCTTGTTATAATGACTTAACATCTCATAATAATTATAAACTGAATCGTAATAATGAGAAAGGTCCTCATAATAACGAAACTTTGTCGTAATAATGAGAAACTTTCTTGGTATTACACTTTTACTATAATAAAACCATGGTTATTTTCGTAAGGGGCTTATAAAACTAAAATTAAGTAGGTTAAATAAAATGACAAATGTATTGGTTGGATACCAAACTACTATAGGCTATAAAATACCATTTTTATTGTGGCATGTTGTCACAAAGGTCAGTGTGTGCCTTTTTCCTGGACAATAATGTTTTTTTTCTTAAGAAAAAAGTACATGATGCAGGTACTGATACTAAACTTTTGAACAGCAGTGTATATCTTATATCTTCAAGAAATGGCTAAAAATATCATTTGACCCTCTAACTCTAGCACTCTCTATTCTAATTCTATTATTTTATCTATTTGTTTTTTATTTAAAGAACAACAACAACACTTGACCCTCTAACACTTGCACTCTCCATTCGATATCTAACTTCTTGTTTTCTTTAAAAGGAAAAAGGAGCCTCTAACATTAGCTTTCTCTATACCTTTTCTATTGTATCTGCTTGTTTTCTTTTTATTTATTATAAAAAATGACCCTATAACTCTAGCACTCTCTATACTAATTCTATTTTATCTATTTGTTTTTTTATTTGTTTTTATTTACTTGCACTCTCTATTCGATATCTACTTGTTTTCTCTAAAAAGAAAAAGGAGCCTGTAATACTAGCTTTCTCGATACCTTTTCTATTATATCTGCTTGTTTTCTTTTTATTTATTATAAAAAATGACCCTCTAACACTAGCATTCTCTATTCTTTTTCTATTCATTTGACTTTGCAATTCAGAAATACTTCTAATATGCTGTTTTATTATCAATATTGAAAACAGTTGTGCTGCTTAATATTTTTTGGAACCTGAGATACTTTTTTTAGAAGTCGTTGATGAATAAAATGTTCAAAAGAACAGCATTTATTGAAAATAGTAATCTTTTCTAACAATATAAGTCTTTACTATCACTTTTTATCAGTTAAACATATCCTTGCTGAATAAGTATAATTGTTTGTTTTTTTAAGAAAAAAGTACATGATGTCAGATACTGATACCAAACATCTTCAAGAAACGACTAAAACACATCTTCATTTGACCCTTTAACTCTAGCACTCTCTATTCTAATTCTATTGTATCTATTTGTTTTTATTAGTTTTTTATTTACTTGCACTCTCTATTCGATATCTAACTTCTTGTTTTCTTTAAAAAGAAAAAGGAGCCTCTAACATTAGCTTTCTCTATACCTTTTCTATTATATCTGCTTGTTTTCTTTTTATTTATTATAAAAAATGACCCTCTAACACTAGCATTCTCTATTCTTTTTCTATTCATTTGACTTTGCAATTCAGAAATCATTCTAATATGCTGATTTATTACCAATATTGAAAACAGTTGTGCTGCTTAATATTTTTTGGAACCTGAGATACTTTTTTTAATTCTTTGATGAATAAAAAGTTCAAAAGAACAGCATTTATTGAAAATAGTAATCTTTTCTAACAATATAAGTCTTTACTACCACTTTTTATCAGTTAAACATATCCTTGCTGAATAAGTATAATTGTTTGTTTTTTTAAGAAAAAAGTACATGATGTCAGATACTGATACCAAACATCTTCAAGAAACGACTAAAACACATCTTCATTTGACCCTTTAACTCTAGCACTCTCTATTCTAATTCTATTGTATCTATTTGTTTTTTATTAGTTTTTTATTTACTTGCACTCTCTATTCGATATCTACTTGTTTTCTCTAAAAAGAAAAAGGAGCCTGTAATACTGGCTTTCTCGATACCTTTTCTATTATATCTGCTTGTTTTCTTTTTATTTATTAAAAAAATGACCCTCTAACACTAGCATTCTCTATTCTTTTTCTATTCATTTGACTTTGCAATTCAGAAATACTTCTAATATGCTGTTTTATTATCAATATTGAAAACAGTTGTGCTGCTTAATATTTGTTTAGAAACTGTGATACTTTTTTTAGAAGTCGTTGATGAATAAAAAGTTCAAAAGAACAGCATTTATTTAAAACAGAAATAAATTCTAACACTTTTTATCAGTTTAACATATCCTTGCTGAATAAGTATAATTGTTTTTTTGTTTTTGTTTTTAAGAAAAAGTACATGATGTCAGGTACTGACACTAACACTAGCTTTCTCTATTCTTTTTCTATTCATTTGACTTGTTTTATTTTTATTTATTATAATAAAGACCTTGCCATCTGTGCTGTGTTTGAGTAATCAAGACTTGTCACAGCACTTATATATTATTGCTCATTTATTGGTTTTGATTTCTTCTACTGTCTTCATTTGTAAGTTGCCACATGCACTGAAAAAATGATTCATTGAATTTACAAAAAAATTAAAGTAAGTGGTTGCAATCAATTTATTTCATCTGCATTTAAGTAAAAAAAAAGAAAGTTAGTCAACAAGATTTGTTTATTTAAATGTAGCTAGAATAATTTGATTGCAACCACTTAGCAATGAAAGTGTGTTATTCTCAGAAGCGTCCAGATGATGGCAGTATTTTAAATAAAGCTGGACACCAAACTGAGCTGAAGCTAAAACATTGACAAACCCAATGAGACTTTTTTGCATTGGCCAACATGAAGGAGGTATAAATTGTTGTGCATTGGCCTATCTGTTCATCCATGTTAATGTCACATATAAAGTACATTTATAAATACATTTTCCAGTAGTTTTCAACAGTGATTGTTTTGTCTCATTAAGGTATCATTTAAAATAGGAATTTTCAGTAATAGTGCTGCATTATGATAATTGATTAGGTGCATATTTATAATACAAATAAGTGCATATAATAACATGTTTAATGCTAAATAGTTTTTTATTAAGATGTTATCAAATTTACAATCCAGTGTAATGTTGTTGTTTTTTATGTCAAAGCTTTTAAATGTCAAACCCATTATTACGTGTCACTGATAATACTGTTTAGTCTGATCATCTCTTGTGATTTCAGCACTGATTTCCTGTCGGTGAGTGTTTTGTGTGTTGTTTTGTGTAATTGGTAGTTGGCACTCTGACTTTGATGCTCTGGGATGAAAGGATCATTGAGATATGATTAAAGTCTAAACAAAAGTTTGGCTTCATCTGCAGGGGTCTGTGTGCAAAGCATCCGATTAGTCAAAGACGGATGTCTGGTCATGTTTTTCTAACCTCGGTTATTGTTTACTATTGCAATAAATCAGAAAAGAGGATATGTCTGAGTAAGCTGTTAAAGTATTTAAATATGCTAATACAACTACAATCTCACATGCCTTACAAATCCTCAAACAAACAGATCCTTTGGAATGCAGTGTGTTTGGTATGGTATTTTTCTGATACCTTACAATGAACATAAACACCTTTTTTTTTTACTTTTATTTTATATTATTATTTGTTGTTGAGGCCTATATAGGTGACCCTGGACCACAAAACCAGTCATTGGTCTCAATATTTTCGAAATTAAGATTTTTACATTATCTAAAAGCTGAAATAAGCTTAAATAAATAAGCTTTTTTTATGTGTGGTTTGTAATGATGGGACAATATTTGGCTGAGATACAACTATTTGAAAATCTGGAAGGTAAAAAATCGCCTTTAAAGTTGTCCAAATGAAGTTCTTAGCCATGCATATTACTAATCAAAAATTAAGTTTGGATATATTTACAGTAATATTTTTTTGGCATAAAAGAAAAAATCGATAATTTTGACCCATACAATGTATTTTTGGCTATTGCTACAAACACACCTGTGCTATTTATGACTGGTTTTATGGTCCAGGGTCACATATTTTTCATATTATTCATTTTGTTTGGAAACAACATCAAGTCTGTCCTGTACAGAGAATATAAACACATTGTTTTTAATATCGGTTAGCTCTGAGCTCTTATTAGAACTAAATAAATATTATTAAAGTTCTTTTATAAAGAGTGCACATTGAAAATAGCTTTGAAAATAACTATAATAAAACCAATCACTACTTTTTTTTCAAACAGATGCAGCCTATGACCATTAAATCAAAACAGACTCGTCTTTTTTTGACATTAATTACTGCTTTTATTTAATAAGGAATGCAATTGTCTTCCTATTATTTGTGTATTTTATTTTTATTTTTTATTAGAAGTAGGCCTACAGCGCCCCCCAAATAAATAAAAGGCCTGACTGGACGGGTTTAGGACCTTTGAATCTATGGCACACCGGACGAATCATTCCTGCATTCTCAAATTAAATGCAGTGATGCAAAAAAAGTGAATCTAATCAGCATCAAAGTAAAAGTTGTTTGACATGATGTTATCGCTAGCGCACCCTGAGCACATGTGAGTTTTTTTAGTCTTATTAAGGCATATCGGCATCATTTTTAATTTTGGACCACACCGATATTTGCATTTTTAAAGGGTTTGCTTTTTTTTTTTTTTTTTTTTTTTTTGCTCAGTCACGATTTGCTTTTCCACGACCCGGATGCAAACAACAGCAAGGATTGCCTGGTTAATGTACTAGAAGTTGTTCTGCTAATTTATACTCTCTAAACCATGAAAAAAAAAACGTGTGGAAGCTGCTAAATCATATGTGACCCTGGACCACAAAACCAGTCATAAGGTTAAATTTTACAAAACTGAGATGTATACATCATATGAAAGCTCAATAAATAAGCTTTCTATTGGTGTATTGTTTGTTAGGATAGGACAATATTTGGCCGAGATACATCTATTTGAAAATCTGGAATCTGAGGGTGCAAAAAAAATCAAAATACTGAGAAAATCACCTTTAAAGTTGTCCAAATTAAGTTCTTAACAATGCATATTACTAATCAAAAATTACATTTTGATATATTTACAGTAGGAATTTTACAAAAAATCTTCATGAAACATGATCTTTGCTTAATTTCCTAATGATTTTTGGCATAAAAGAAAAATTAATAATTTTGACCCATACAATGTATTTTTGGCTATTGCTACTAATATACCCCAGTGACTTAAGACTGGTTTTGTGGTCCAGGGTCACATATGTTGAAGGACTTGCACTTGCAGGTTCTTCACAGCGATGTCACAGAAGAACCATTTTTGGTTCCACAAAGAACCATTCAGTCAAAGGGTCTTTAAAGAGCCACCTCTTTCTCACTTTTTTATAATCTGAAGAACCTTCTTTCTCCAAAAAGAATCTTTTGTGAAAGATGTTAAAAGTTCTTTATGGAACCATTTAGAAAAAAGGTTATTCTTTGGCATTGTATAGTAAGCAGGAAAGGGCACAATATTTTGACAAACTAAGGTTAATAGGTGGTAAACATATTAGCAGTATTAGATCTTAGCCTGATATTTTACATAACTGTACTGAAATGATAAGAACAAACACGAATGTTGTCAAGATTTTTGCCCTGGAAATCCTGGTTCAATTTTGCCAACCAAACGCCTTTTGTTCCTCCGTTTTTTGCACTCTTCTCCTTAATTTGTCGTAACTTTTGGTAGTCTATAGTACTCCAAATGTTTTTCCTGGTCTGATCGATTAGTCCAGCCCAAAACATGACAATAATTGACCATTTTCAGCAGCAATAATCAAATATGTAAGATTTGATTGGTTCAGTGCCGCCAATGTTGCCGTTGATGATGCGTCACGAAAACACTTGATTCTGATTTTTTTTAAATCCTCGATTTTATTTTGCCAGCGCCGACTAACCGGCAAAATACCAGAAGTGTTTTGTTGTAACGCGTAATGTACAGTAGCTCTATTGTTTATAATACACTCAACAGTTTTGCCAATAAACCCTTTTTTTTTTTATTTGAACTAATTATTATTTCATCAGTGCTATTATATATGTATTTTAAGTCATTTTAAAGGCTTTTGTTAACTTACATCTACATTTTATTACCATAAAAAGGCCTAATTATAATTATAGGGCCTTATGAAATCCATTTGAATTTTTGTTAGTTTTTTTTTTTTATCAAAAAGCCTGTCTAATTAATTGAGTTTTACAGTTTCAGTTCTTTTCCATTACTTTTCTGGATGCCATTTTAATGGTATAACCATCATATAAACATCTGCAATTAATTGATCTTAAGTAAAATTAAATTAATTAGTTGTTTAGATTAATCGATATAAAAATAGTCGTTAGTGGCAGCCCTAGTTCAGATAATAGCATGCTTCCTTAATTTAATTACTTGATTAATCATCAATCGTTGTGTTTGTAATATAGTACACACATTTTCATCATGCATTTCATATTATTTTAATTAAGTTTCATAGGCAATAAATGTGTTTAATAGTAGATCCAAGTACCTGCAGTGTACAAACAAGAGACGCCAAGTTTGCAAGTTGAGAGCAGAGCATAGAACTTAACATAAACTGTATTTATTTGCAACATTTATAGTAACAGCAATAATAAAACATAGGTATGAACAGCTAATAGTGTAATGGACACTGCTCTGCACTGTTATGCAACATTTCAGGTGAGAATACTAATGAAATTACATTGTCTTTCATTGCTTCCTTTGCCAGGTGCATTCCAAATGGCTACATTATGACACACAAGTGCCCTGCTCTATTGAAGTAAGTAGGGCATAGAGATGCTCACTTCTGATACCCATAATAGACTAAAAAATGCACTTGGGAACAATCATGCACTAATGAGGGGGAAATGGTAACTGCACAAAACTACAAACTGAAAGACTACAAAATAGCAGCACAGACAGCCAATGTGTCAAACCAAAATGTATTCAGACACCTTCAACATTTTTCACATTGTCACAGTTTATTTGCTGTAGTTTAGAAAATGGTTAAAAAATGACAAGAACTATAACAAATTCATCTTGATAATGTCAGATAAGAAAAAGGTTTGTAATGGATTACAATCAACCAAAAATTCAGACAGCTGTTAGTATGACATTATTTACACATTATTGACCAAGGAATGCTTAATTTTGTATGGTCTGCGGTTTAAAGGGTCGCATTAGCATTTAAAGAAACAACACTTCAGCAAAACATAGTCAGGACAAAATGTCTGAATAATTTTTGGTCCCAAATTTGTATCAGTTTTACTGGTAGTCCACTGTAGGAAGAATTTTTGGGTATAATATGTCACTGTTCACTTACATAAATGAACTATAGCGTCCTTCACCCACTAGTAAAAATATAAATAATTATGTCGGGTGTCTGAATAATTTTTAGTTTGACTGTATGCTATAAAATATTATTGGTTAAAATGTTATTTCATGCTGTAACTGTAAGACTAATATATTATGCTCTCTATAAGCTGAGTATTTCAATACTATTTTGAAAAATAGGGTTTCTGCAGATCTTAAGAAGTCTTAATTTTCCCTTCTACAATTCAAAGCCTTAAATTTCTTAAATTGCAAAAACTCTTACATTCCTGAAGTCAAAGCATGCACTGCAAAAAAATTAATATTTGTCAGTATTTGTCTTGTTTTACAAAACAAATATCTACACATTCTGTGACATGAAGTTGTTGTTTTTTTATTATTATTATTATTATTATTTAAATTTGAATTTGGAAAAACGTAACAAAATTAAGTGAGTTTATTTTTAAAACACAAGTGGGGAATGAAAACTTGTTTTCCATTTAAGTAAAGTTCTGAGCAGACATTGGCAGATGTTTTTATTTAATACTCTTTATTTTAATATATGTGACCCTGGAGTACAAAACCAGTTATATGTAGCATGGTTTTTTTTATTATTATTATTTTTTTTGCAATAGCCAAAAAAACATTGTATGGGTCAAAATGATCGATTTTATGCCAAAAATCATTAGGATATTCTGATTAGTAATATGCATTGCTAAGAACTCAATTTGGACTACTTAAAATGTGATTTTCTCAATATTTCTCAATATTACAATTTTTTGCACCCTCAGAATCCAGATTTTCAAATAGCTGTATATCAGCCAAATATTGATCTATCCTTACAAACCATACATCAATTGAAAGCTTATTTATTCAGCTTATTAATACTTATTATTTCACTGTAAAAGCTAAGTTCAGCAGCTGCCTTTTGTAAGTTAAAGTTTTTTAAGTCAAATCAGCTTAAAACTACAAGTCATTTTAAATTATTGCAATCAAAACTAGTTGATTTAACTTAACATTTTAAGGCAGCTGCTGAACTTAGGTTTTCAAGTTGAATCTGGTGAAAACTTTTTACAGTGTACCCTTATGTGGTTTTGTGGTCCAGGGTCACATATAATAGTATCATCACACTCTATCATTTTGTTTATTACTTATTTTATAAACTATTTTATAAACTATTTTATTTTTCTAGTTAAGTTTAATAGGTCACACTGTGTGCAGTGTGAGCACCAAACCAAATCTCCAAGTGCTCTCCAGACTGAAAAACTCATCTGCATATGTCTATAACCCTATACATAAAGGATTTTTCAATAACATACTGTCACTAAATAGAAAATGAACATAAAAGAATGTGTTTAGAACCATGTCTACATTAACATCCAGTACATTTTAATACTCGCTCTTCACCGTTAATGTATAAAGTATCATCTAAGTAAGAGTGTTGCCATCAAGCATGTTTCAAGGTTTCACAACAGCAGAAATCATGTGGTGCACACACCTCCACACATCGGATGTGTATAACACAACAATGCATATCCAGTCCACCTCTTTATCTGAAGTGTCAGATAATGCGTTTCCACTACATTACCCCAAGTTGTTGACATCACAAGGAGAGAAAGAAACAGCTTGCTTCCTGCCTTCTGAAAGGTATCACAAATGTCAAGCGTTTGTGGTTTGTCTTTAAATGAGGTGAATCACCGCACTCTTCAGCATCTTTGTTCTGCTGCCTTTTGTTTTGCTTCTAGCGAGAAAGATGATTATCAGACGTGAAGAGCGAACGTGAAGAAACGCTGCTTGTGGAGAGATGTGTGACGATAGGCAGTCTGTGCATCATTCTTACACAATGTCTCCACTGTTTATTAGTGGTGTTTGGCAAGCATCGCTAGTGCTTTGAACTAAATGTTGAGTCAAAATGTCATGCTTTTTCGTTACTCTACTGTATTATTGTTTATGCATCTATTTGCATGGTGCTCTAGGGTTACAGAGGTCGTCACGGTTAGTGCTGTTTGTGCTGTTTTCTGCGATTGCTCAAGAGTCATACGGCAGGCAGGAAACGCTCAGTGCCAGGTAAGAGTCTGAGCGCATGTGTGGAGGTCTTCAACACCCACTCAACTCTCACCCGTCACAACAGCGTCAACATTTTCCACTCGCTCCGCAAGAGCGCATCGCGCGCAGAGCTCAATGCAACTAACGAATCTAGGGCAGAAGTGCTGGTCAAAAAATAGCTCATTTTTTCCACCGCATGCATAAATTATGAACCATTTTTTACACACTGGTTGGATAGTTTTTCACTCATAAGATTATAGTGTGAGACTGATGTTTGATCTGACATTTTTGTTTGGTTTTCAGGGGTCTGGCCTACAGTATAAGTGCAAGAGTTTTAAAAAAAAATTAAATGCAGTAGTTGTTTTTAAATGGTCATGCGACGAATACGTTTTTATAAATGCAGATACTCCATGCACATGCAGTCTTTTGATTTTTCATTAAAGCTTCATTAATAATAATTGCACATGGAGTTTAGTTTGTGACACCACCAGTGTTGGGGGTAATGCATTAAAAGTAACACAAGTTATGTAATAATATTAATTTTTCAAAGTAACTACTGAAGTAAGGCATTACTTTTTAATTGACAAAAAATATCTGAGTTACTTTTTCAAATAAGTAACACCAGTTACTTTTTCCTCCATTTATTGATTAAAAGCTCTCCTGTTACTTTAAAGTAAGATGTTACTTTAGTTCTAGAATAAATGTGAACATGCATTAATTCATCTCACTCACTAAATAACAGATACAGTGTTCTTCAAAATGAGTAAAAACTGTCAAATTCAACACAAACCTGCAATAATTAAATATGTTAAATAATACAAATATCCTTTATGTATTTAATCCCATTTTATTAACCGATGTCTTTGCTGCCGACCTTCGATGATCCAATTCATCCATACTAATAAGCAAAAATAACCCTAGATAATCTAACATTTGTTTTCCTTTTTTTATTGCTGAAGAGTTGACATTTTTTCTTCTGTTAATTTACTTTTCTCTAAGCCTGAGGCTTTTGGTGTAAAAAGGATTTTACATTTGACAAAACTAGAGCTTTTTATATGAAAAACAAACTAGCAAGCCTGCCCAGATTTAAAAAGGAATGCAAAAGTAACGCATTGCTTAACATAAAAAGTAACTAAGTAATGTAATTAGTTACTTTTTTTAGGGAGTAACTCAATATTGTAATGCATTATTTTTAAAGTAACTTTCCCAAACACTGCTTAAGAGTAAATAATACTACCTCAGTGGTACATTATACTATTCTAAGGTACTTTTAATGAGCTCTGGAGGAGTAAAGAAGGTAGAAAGGTGTCCCTTTGAGAACACTATGGTGAAAAACTACCCCTAAAGGTACAATTTATGCACTTTTTCTGAGTCTCACACTCTCCTCAAAAACATATATGTGACCACAAAACCAGTCATAAGGGTCATTTTTTTAAATTGAGGTTTATACATCATCTGAAGGCTGATTAAATAAGCTTTCCATTGATGTATGGTTTGTTAGGATACGGCAATAATTGGTTAAGATACAACTTTTTGAAAATCTGGAATCTGAGGGTGCAAAAAAAAATAAAAAATATCTTCATGGAACTGATCTTTCCTTAAAGCGAGACACTGCAGGTGAGTAGGGTAAAAATAACCAATAGTTATCGCCTTACTTACCCAGTTAATTGATTACATTGATAATTGCATTTTTTTTATTACAAGTTTTATAAAATGTTTACCCTGGAAATCCAGAGGTCTCGCGAGAGCACAATTTGAGACACTCTGGCATCGAGCAATGATGCACGTTACTGCATTATGTAAGCAGTTCTGGGAACCAATCAAATCGGTGTATCTGATGTAGGCGGGCCAGAGGCGAGCTAAACTGATGATGACAGCACTGCGACGTCCGGAATCATTTAGTAAACATCATTGAAAGATGGCTACAGATGAACACCAGTTGTTTGAAACGGCTTTGGCCGCTACAATGAACGAGTTAGACTTGGCTTTTCATATAAAAGAGGAACTGAAAACCGCGCTCGAATCGTTCCTTTGCAAGAAGGACCTTTTTGCTGTTTTGCCAACTGGATACGGCAAGAGTTTAATCTATCAGTTAGCTCCGCTGGTAGCTAAGCGTATGGGGTTTAGTGAAAACTTAGTGATTGGTCGTGGGGTTATCCAATTGCGTGCTGTGAGAGTTTCAAATGCATGCTTGGTGCCGCCCCTCGAGTTAGGCCCTTTTCATTGCTCGATGCCAGACCCTTAATCTTAATAGATTGGGGTCTGGATTTTTTCCAGGCGATAAAATGCCATTATTTAATAAAATATGCACTAATTTGCATACAAATCTAGTTCAAAAATCTAATGCAATAGATGAAGTCAGTTTCATTCTTCTTTTTTTTTTTTTTTACATATTAGAGTCAAATGTTTTTACAGCGGGGTTTTGGGTATCTCATTTTTGTCAAATTTTGAAAACAATGTATTTTTACCATTTTTAGGGGAATAAATGGTGTATAAAATCAAGCAAATTATATATGAACAAATCCCTCTGTAAAAACCTTCAGGATATAGACAGGAATAACAATGTAAAGTTTGGTGTGTGTAAGTGCTACTGAAGTGGAGATTTATGGCTCAGTGCAGGAGAAAAAACTCACTTTGAGAAAACCATCCTTTAAAAATACAGATTGTAATTGAAATCTAATGACACAAATAGATAAAGTGCTACAAAAGAAACACTTAGCAGTGTCTTTTGGGTGTTTTCGTTACACTAGTCTGGAAAAAAAAAACACTTTATGAAACACTAAGAAGCCCAAAAACTCAAACAGTGTTTTTGCCTGCACTGTCTCCCCTTATAATGATTTTTGGCATAAAAGAAAAATCGATAATTTTGACCCATGCAATGTGTTTTTGGCTTTGGCAAAGGTTTTGTGGTCCAGGGTCACATATGACTTGAGGAATCATTCATGTTTGGAGCTCAAACACACTTCAATACTTGGTATTGTTGTCAAAATATGAGCGCTCATGATGCTTGCATTAGAGCCCACTACTAACAAACAGACAAACGGAGGAACATGTGGGACTAGAGCTAATAAAGCAGCTGGGCTGCCATCAGAAATGACTTCATCTCTGGCTTATTTGATCCATTGGCTTCATATCCAGAATGAACAAAGACTCCCCGGCTTTTAATGAATTGCTTCCACTTGAGTGTCGTGTCGTACAAATCAAAAGATGATTGTGAAGGACTAATGTCTCTGTGGTGAGCCTTGTGTCGCCATCTTTATGGCGCCTCTGTAATCAGTGCCAAGGAGCGAAGCGTGGAAACGGGCTTGTGACGGGCATTTAGAGGGTGTGATGACTGTGAATGATGTGGAAATGGAGATGAGCGTTTGTTCCCAGCATTGATCCGTAGCGAGAGATTGATGGTGGGAAGGGATGCGTTGATTTGTTTTCCCACACTCATGTGTACATTTACTTTCCTGCGCTCAAAATTTGATTTGCTGTCATGGGAAAACAAGATGGTGGAGTGTCGCTGGATGTTTCGGCGGTTTGGTGGAGCGTTAATGTGAATGAAAGCGACGAGAGCTTGATTTGAGAGCGAGATGACCCTGAAGAGGATTTCCGGTCACAAATTAGGAGATGATAAGTAGATAAAAAGCATTATCTAAAGAGAGTATTTATTGTTAAAAGACACAAAACATTTCACCAAAAAGCTTTTGAACAATAAAACAATGACGAAACGTACACTCTTTAAAAAATAAAGGTGCTTCATGATGCCATATGGTTCCATAAAGAACCTTTAACATCTGAAGAACCTTTTTGTTTCTATGGTGAAAGAAGGTTCTTCAGATTATAAAAAGGAAAGAAAGAGATGGTTCTTTAAAGAACTTTTGACTGAATGGTTCTTTGTGGAACCAAAAATGGTTCTACTATGGCATCGCTGTGAAGAACCTTTTAAAGCACCTTTACTTTTAAGAGTGTGGAAGAACGTTTTTTGTCGAAATGGTTCTATTAAGAACTTTTAACATCTGAGGAACCTTTCTGTTTCGCAAAAGGTTCTTCATGGCGAAAGAAGGTTCTTCAGATTATAAAAAGGTAAGAAAGAGATGGTTCTTTAAAGTACTTTTGACTGAATGGTTCTTTGTGGAACCAAAAATGGTTCTACTATGGCATCGCTGTGAAGAACCTTTTAAAGCACCTTTACTTTTAAGAGTGTGGAAGAACCTTTTTCGTCTAAATGGTTCCATAAAGAATTTATAACATGTAAAGAACCTTTTTATTTCACAAAAGGTTCTTTTTGGCGAAAGAAAGTTCTTCAGATTATAAAAAGGAAAGAAAGAGATGGTTCTTTAAAGAACTTTTGACTGAGTGGTTCTTTGTGGAATCAAAAATGGTTCTACTATGGCATCGCTGTGAAGAAACTTTTAAAGCACCTTTACTTTTAAGAGTGTGGAAGAACGTTTTTTGTCGAAATGGTTCTATTAAGAACTTTTAACATCTGAGGAACCTTTCTGTTTCGCAAAAGGTTCTTTGTGGTGAAAGATGGTTCTTCAGATTATAAAAAGGAAATAAAGAGATGGTTCTTTAAAGTACTTTTGACTGAATGGTTCTTTGTGGAACCAAAAATGGTTCTACTATGGCATCACTTGAAGAACCTTTTAACGCACCTTTATTTTTAAGAGTGTAGAAGAACCTTTTTCGTCTAAATGGTTCCATAAAGAATTTATAACATGTAAAGAACCTTTTTATTTCACAAAAGGTTTCTTTTTGGCGAAAGAAAGTTCTTCAGATTATAAAAAGGTAAGAAAGAGATGGTTCTTTAAAGAACTTTGGACTGAATGGTTCTTTGTGGAAGCAAAAATGGTTCTTCTATGACACTGCTGTGAAGAAACTTTCAAAGCACCTTTATTTATTTTAGTCTTTTTGTCTTTTTGGAGACATTTTGGCAATAATCAGAGCTGGGTAGATTACTTACAAATTGTAGCCCATTACAGATTACAGATTACATGATGAAAATTGTATTTAGTAATGTAAACTAGGTTACTTATTTTGTAAGCTGACTGCTTTTTTGATTACTTTTTTATCAAAGTTGTTACATTTATTATTAAATATAACATATTGATATAAAAAAGCAACGAGAAACATAATATATTGTTTTTTTTATATCAAAATCATAAAATGCATTAAACATTACATTGCACCGGGGTTTTCCAAACTTGGCTTAATGTAAGAACTGCAGTGTGTTTGTGAGTCGATAAAAACGGCCAATTAATTAAATCATACAAATGTTACAAATAATTTAAACACTATGATGAGAATAATTTTTAAAAATATTTTAATATATTACTATTATTATTATTATTATTACTGTTATTATTATTGATATTACTGTTACTGTCATCACAAAATATTATTGTTATCATCACTATCTTTAGTATTATTATTGTTGTTGTTACTTCTATTATTTCTATTTGTTGTTATTTCTGTTATTTTTAAACATGCTAATACTACCATTACTATTATTCAGATTGTCATTTTTGCTTATTTTCATTTATTATCATTGCGGTTTTGCTGTTTTTGTTTTTTGTGTTCACCATGTAGTATGTTTTGCACTCCTAATAAACAAAAAAAAGGAATATTTTATTTGTTTTTCTGCACGTCAATGTGACCATTATCCGACATCAGAGAACATAAACATGCAAATTGTTAAATATTAACTTCCTCTGAGATGTTTAAAGTAAATACTTTCTTTTAAGAGGTTTGCCTGAGAATTGAGAATTTGAGAATCCCAAACATTAATGAACTTGAAAACTGCAATGACATTACATGTGCAAAGTCTTCCAGCTCTGAAATATTTTTATTTATGGTTCATGCATGATCTAACAGTTTAAGAGATACTTTTACACCTCAAATGGAGGTTTGCAAACTTACTTGCATGACATCTGTGAACATAGTTCAAGATAAATGACAAGACAGGATTTTTAGAAAGGAAAATTTAAAAGAAAAAACAAATGAGGTAAAATCAATAAATGATGAATCATTTACTGTCACTGTGTGAATAATATGTAATCATGTAATCCATAAAAAGTAACTGTAATTTGATTATGAAGCTTTTAAAATGTTATATACTTAAGTACAAGTACTTAATTTTGTAATCTGATTACGTAATCTGGATGACTTTGTTTGTTTTATCATTTCAAACCTGACCTAAACTACTTTTTGTAGAATTTCTAAAAAAGTACTTATTACTTATTATTGGAAATAATCATTTACTTTATAAGAATATAAGAATATATTTAATTAAATGTAATGTTTTAGGATGCACGCTAATTGCAATTAAATAACGTATTGTAGTTGAAATTTATATTAATACTACTAAATGTTGACAATCTTGTACAGTGAAAAACAAAATTATTCTAAAATAAAGTCTATGTATGTAAATATATTTGTAATTACACATTTATAATTTAGTAGATTTCACCTTTTAAACAGTCTAGCTCTCTGTAACTCTAAGTAAAGAATCTGAAATTTTGTAAAAAATGATTGGTTTTACCCACACCACGACTGAATTACCTTTTTGCTAATATTAAAACATACTATCTTTTCTTCGCACACAGAAATGCAGCATATGAAATGTTCAATGTGTTTAAAAATCAAAAGATACTTTGTATTTGCATATAAATGTATTTACGTTTTGCATGAATCAATTATTTTTTTAAAGTGCATGCTACAAAAATGTATTTTATGATTCTTGTGATAACATAATTGATTTAATTTAAGTTAAATACTTATTCAATGCAACTATTTCAACCAGAACAAATTACAAGTTACACTGAAGGAAGTCATTTAGATCATTGAGCAGTTTCAGGTTAAGCATTTTAAATAAAAATGAAAGAAATTATACAGTTAATATTATTTTCTGTTAAAACACTTTTCTCCATCATTTCATCATCCCTTAATTAATTTCTGCTGCTGAGATTCCATCTCACATGTGTGTTGAAATCAAATCCTGTTGACTTGCTGTTTCCAATGCTGACTTTTGGAAAACACACACACACACACAAACAAAGCAGCGTGTTTTAGTGCACCGAGAAAAATGGCAACTTAAAAATGAATTGAACCCAAAATATTATTTGACATCTCTGAACTAAGCAACACACATCAATATCAACAAATTCAAATTGAAAAAGCTCTTTAAGGTAAGAATTTAGCTCCAGTGTTTGAATGCATTTGCAAAACAGGATTGTCAGTGGTTAGTAACCAAAACACAGCTGAAATCCTGTTGACTGAAGACTCTTTGTTACAGCAACCCAAAGGAACAATAACAATCTTTCCTTTCTTTCTTTTTTTCAATTCTTTTTTTGAATTTTACATTTGCCTCAAGGATAATACTAATATTTATTTATTTGTTTGTCTGTTTGTTATGTTGTTATTATTTAGTTTCTTTGCATTTCAAATGAAAGATCTTGCTATGAACTTCTCTAAAGATCAAACGAAAATCAAAAATGAGTTTAAATGTTTGACATGCATTTAATAACCGTTTCATTTCATTCATCCTAAGCACTTTGAGAGCTCAGTAAAGTCTCCAGAGCTGTAAATAAGTGAGAAAGTTCACTCTTAAGAACGTTTCCTCAACATCATCTGTGGTTACATGAAGAAGCTTTAACATCCATAGAATCCTTCCGCGGCACTAAAGCTTCTTGATAGTGGAGAAAAAAGACTTTAGACTTTTTTTTTTTCAGTTCACTTCTACAGGTTCTTCTACGGCTCTTCTACTAATGTTACAAACTAATGTTTAAATTAATTGGTATAAAAAAGTCATTTAGTAGCACTGACTAAAAGTTCTGCTAGATATTGTGCTCAGTTGTTTTAATATATTCAAAATTCAAAAAATTAAATGCATTTAAAAACAAGCTCTAAAAACCAAATCTAATAATATTAATAATAATAAATATTATGATATAGAATATCATATAAAATATTATAATAATTAATGTTTCGAATCTTAAAGTCAGATTTAAGATACTTTTTTATAGTTTTTATGGTAACACTTTACAATAAAGTTCATTAGTCAACATTAGTTACTTTTGTTAACATGAACTAAAAATGAACAATACTACGACAGCATTTATTCATCTTAGATCATATTCATTTTAGCATTTATTAATGCATTATTAAAATTAAACACTGTGAATTAACATGAACTAACAATGAACTATTTTCATTAACTAACATTAACATTAACATTTTTTTTCCAGTTCACTTAGCGAGCCAGAACAGGTTCTTCTACTAATGTAACAAACTAATGTTTAAATTAATTGGTATAAAAATGAAGTCATTTTGTAGCACTGACTAAAAGTTCTGTCAACCTGCTAGATATTGTGCTCAATTGTTTTAATATATTCAAAATTCAAAAATATATTCAAAATTTCAAATGCATTTAAAAACAAGCTGTGATATCAATCTATTCATTCTCCAAATCTAATAATATTAATATTAATACATGTTATGATATAGCATATAATATAAAATGTGACCCTGGACCACAAAACCAGTCATAAGGTTACATTTTACAAAACTGAGATGTATACATCATATGAATACTCAATAAATAAGCTTTCCATTGATGTATGGTTTGTTAGGATAGGACAATATTTGGCTGAGATACATCTATTTCAAAATCTGGAATCTAAGGGTGCAAAAAAATCAAAATACTGAGAAAATCACCTTTAAAGTTGTCCAAATTAGTTTCTTAACAATGCATATTACTAATCAAAAATCACATTTTGATATATTTACAGTAGGAATTTCACAAAGAATCATCATGGAAGATGATCTTTATTTAATTTCCTAATGATTTTTGGCATAAAAGAAAAATCAAAAATTTTGACCCATGCAATGTATTTTTGGCTATTGCTACAAATATACCCCAGCGACTTAAGACTGGTTTTGTGGTCCAGGGTCACAAATATTATTATAATTAATGTTTAGAATAGAATGTCAGAAATACATACATGTCATATATTGAGATAATATTTATAGTTTTTTATGGTAAAAATATTTTAAAAATTAAAGTTTCTTTTGTTAACATGAACTAAAAATGAACAATACATCTAGGGCATTTATTAATCTTAGATCATATTAATTTTAGCATCTATTAATGCATTATTAAAATCAAAAGTTGTGCATTAACATTAGTTAATGCACTGTGAATTAACATGAACTATTGAACATTAACAATATTTTTTTTTTCCAGTTCACTTAGCGAGCCAGAAAAGGTTCTTTTATGACATCGGTGTGAAACCCCCCCTTTTAGAAGCGTTGTTTTTTTAAGAGTGCTTTATATAGCTTCTGTTCTTTGCTCATGAACCTGAAATTCCTGCAGTGCACCTAAAGGGGTCAGTCATATTCAGATTTCCTCTCAGAACCAAAATCAGAAGAGCTTGTCCACGTGTCCTGAAACTCACAATCAATTACACTTACAGTACAAACACACTGTAAGTAAGTATATTAATAAGTATATACTAATAATAATATAAAATATATGTTTAAGAGCATTAATAGTAAAAAAAGAAAAAGGAACTACATTCTTAAAAATAAAGGTGCTTTAAAAGGTTCTTCACAGCGATGCCATAGAAGACCCATTTTTGGTTCCACAAAGAACCATTCAGTCAAAGGTTCTTTAAAGAACCATCTCTTTCTTACCTTTTAATAATCTGAAGAACCTTCTTTCACCACAAAGAACCTTTTGTGAAACAGAAATGACGTTCTATATGGAACCATTTAGACAAAAAGAATGATAATAATAAATTGATACATGCATTTTGGTTCAGTGATGTTTAATAATATTTTAAACTTTAATAAAACGGTTTAATTTAGTTGTTACCATTTTTTTTCTAAACATTCTTTACTTATTCTTTCTTCAAAACATTCATTCAGAACATTTAACTCTTTAAACCCCAGTTCACTTCCAGTAAATAATGACCATTTTCTCCAACAGTTATAAACAAAGAGTATAAAAATAAACAAGCATGAACATTCAAGCTGGATTCCAGCAGATTAGCTATTGTTTTTTGCTCAAAAGCAGAACGTCTCTGGATTCTAGCTCTTCGTCTCACAGTCTGATGGTTTAGTAACTGGATTATTAATAAATGTCAAATGTAATCGAGGGTGCATGAATTAAGACATGCTACATGCCTGTTTTTTTTTTTTTCTTTTTTTTTTTTTTCGTTTTTTCCCCAGAGCTTTTGGTTTTTCTTTAAAAGGATTTATGCTTTTTCATCTCCTTCTTTTTAAAATAACTACTTTCCGTATACACTCTTAAAAATAAAGGTGCTTCACAATGCCATAGAAGAACCTTTTTCTCTAAATGGTTTTATAAAGATCCTTTAACATCTGAAGAACCTTTCTGTTTTGCAGAAGGCAAATAAGGTTCTTCAGATTATAAAAAGGTAAGAAAGAGATGGTTCTTTAAAGAACCTTTGACTGAAAAAGGTTGGAAGCAAAAATGGTTCTTCTATGGCGTCACTGCATGTGAAGAACCTTTTATAGCACCTTTATTTTTTTATTTACTTACTAACTAACGTTACTTTATTACATTACACAATCATAGATTTAGACACAGTAATGTTTGGATCTGGTTAACCAAGTTCAATTTGAAAAGATTAAGAAGATTTTTTTTTCCCACAAAAGTTTAAAATATACTCATGTAACAAACTAATGTTTAAATGAAGTCATTTTTGTAGCACTGACTAAAAGTTCTATCAAACTGCTAGATATTCAAAATTCAAAAATTCAAAAATATATATTCAAAATATATTTGAAAATTCAAAATTTAAAATGCATTTAAAAACAAGATATCAATCTATTATTAAAAGGTAAGAAAGAAATGGTTCTTTAAAGAACCTTTGACTGAATGGTTCTCTGTGGAAGCAAAAATGGGTCTTCTATGGCGTCACTGCATGTGAAGAACCTTTTAAAGCACCTTTATTTTTAAGAGTGTAATTGTATTTTTTTATTTACTTTCTAACTAACTTACGTTATGGTTTATTTATGGATTGATTGTTCATAAATCAACTTTATGCCTTTGTACTAAATAGTAGTTTTAAAAAATACAACTTTTACAGTTAATAATCATCAAACGGAGAACACACAGTTAACATGTGCATGGGTTATGAACACACACATGCACACAGACATGTTCACACACGTGTTTTTCTGTCACGCTCGGGACTTTCCATTGACTTGTATTTTTTTTTTAAACTGAGCTAAAACTACATCCCGTAAAACCCACAAACAAACCATTTAAAAAGCATTCTTAAAGCATTTTTAAGAAGATATGATTTAATTGTAAAGCTGTTGTTGGGTCTGATGGCTGTTTTCAGCTCTTTCTATCACATCAGGGATGTTTGGTCTTCACAATGTAGACAAAACCTGAGCCACACACACGGTGGTTTGCGTTCACTCGAAAGACCTAAACAGTTATCCATCATAAGAATCTACATCCTGTCCAATGCCACATCAGTGTCCCTGTGCTCTGGAAACACTGGCCCCAAAGCCGCTGTTAAACATCAAGTCGCCCTCTCACCACTACAAACACACCACACCAGCTCAACACGACTCTTCAATCTCCTCCAAGGAAGAAAAAAAAAAAAAAACAAGTTAGCAATTAATGCAGTGAATCAAATCATGGAAGTGCTGCTCATTCTTCAAAATCCCACCAGATGAATCTGAGCCTGTGCTTTCGTGAGAATCCTGCCCGTGTGTGCAAAAATAATTGGAACTGGAAAATGAAACTTGACATAGATTTAGACACAGTAATGTTTGGATCTTGTTAACCAAGTTCAATTAAAAAGATTAAGAAGATTATTTTTTTCCCACAAAAGCTTAAAATATAGGCTACTAATGTAACTAACTAATGTTTAAATGAGGTCATTTTGTAGCACTGACTAAAAGTTCTGTCATGCTGCTAGATTTTGTGCTTAGTTGTTTTAATATATTCAAAATATATTTGAAAATTCAACATTTTAAAAGCAAGCTCTAAAAACCAAATCTAATCCTAATCATATTGATAATAATAAATATTTTGATTATGGAAAATAGTATAAAATGTTTTGATAATTAATTAATTAATAACTATTAAATCAAAAGAAGATTAAAATATACTAATGTTACAAACTAATGTTAAATTCAATTCAAAAATACATATTCAAAATATATTTGAAAATTCAACATTTTAAAAGCAAGCTCTAAAAACCAAATCTAATCCTAATCATATTAATAATAATAAATAGTTTGATTATAGAAAAGACAATAAAATGTTATAATTAATAATTATTAAATCAAAAGAAGATTAAAATATACTAATGTTACAAACTAATGTTTAAATTAATTAAATTCAAAAATATATATTCAAAATTTATTTGAAAATTCAACATTTAAAATGCATTTAAAACAAGCTCTAAAAACAAAATTGAATAATATTAATAATAATAAATATGATGTAGAAAGGAATATGAAATATTATAATAATTAGTGTTTAGAATATTAATGTCAGATTTGAGATACTATTTATAGTTTTTATGGTAACACTTTTTAGATCAAATTAGGATTAGTACTTACTAACACATTATTAAATCAAAAGAAGCTTAAAATATACTAATGTAACAAACAAATGTTTAAAATGTCATTTTGTAACACTGATTAAAAGTTCTGTCAAGCTGCTAGATATTGTGCGCAATTGTTTTAATATATTCAAAATTGAAAAATAAATTCAAAATATATTTGAAAATGTAACATTTAAAATGCATTTAAAACAAGCTCTAAAAACCAAATCTTAATAATATTAATAATAATAAATATCATGATTATAGAAAATAAAATAAAAAATTATAATAGTTAATGTTTAGAATATTAAAGTCAGTATAGTTTTTATGATAACACGTTTTAATAAAGTTCATTGGTTAACATTAGTTACTTTTGTCAACATGATCTAAAAATGAACAATACTTCTAGAGCATTTATTAATCTTAGAAAATATGAAGTTTAGTATTTACTAACACATTATCAAATCAAAAGAAGCTTAAAATATACTAATGTAACAAACTAATGTTTAAATTAACATGTTAAATGTTTAATATATATTTAAAAATTCAAAAATATATTTTCAAAACAGTGCATTTAAAAACAAGCTGTGATATCAATCTGTGCATTCTCCAAATCTAATAATATTAATATTAATACATGTTATGATATATAATATAATATAATATAATATAAAATATTATTATAATTAATGTTTGGAATATTCAGAAACACATACAGGTCATACATTGAGATACTATTTATAGTTTTTATGGTAACACTTCAGTAAACATTAGTTACTTTCGTTAACATGAACTAAAAATGAGCAATACTTCTATCTTAGATCGTATTAATCATTTTAGCATTTCTTAATGCATTATTGAATCAAAAGTTGTGCATTAACTAATGTTTAAAATGCACTAATGTAACAAACTAAATTAATTAATTGGTATAAAAATGAAGTTATTCTGTAGCACTGATTAAAGTTCTGTCAAGCTGCTAGATATTGTGCTCAATTGTTTTACTATATTCAAAATTCAGAAACATATATTCAAAATATATTTGAAAATTTAAAATGCATTTAAAAACCAGCTGTGATATCAATCTATTTATTATCCAAATCGAATAATATTATGATATAGAATATAAAATATTATAATAATTAATGTTTAGAATATTAAAGTCAGATTTGAGATACTATTTATAGTTTTTATTGTAACACTTTACAATAAAGTTCATTAGTCAACATTAGTTACTTTAGTTACCATGAACGCAAAATGAACAATACTTCTACAGCATTTATTAATCTTAGATCATATTAAGGTTATCATTTACTAATGCATGATTAAAATCAAAAGCTGTGCTTTAACTTTAGCATTAACTAACAATGAACAACAATTGTAAAGTGCTACCATTTTTATTAATATTTTGAATCAGTTTTTATTTTACTTCCATTTTCTTTTTAATTTTAGTTCAAGTTTTAGTCATTTTCAGCTGTTTTTTTTTTTTATTATTATTATTATTTACAAATGTCTACATACTGTACAAGAGTCAGCATTTGAAGTGGATCACAAAAGTTGTCCTAAGACAAAAATGGGTATTGCTTTGGTTTTAGGACAACTTTGATGAAAGGTTTTGATCAAAATTCAAATCTTACTCTAGGTTTTATTTATTTTTGTTGTTTTATTGCTTTAGTGAATCAAATTAAATCAAATGTCATTAAAATGCCAAATGTATCTTTAGAAACTATCTGAAATAAAAAGTGTTTATATTTTGTTTTATGCCAGTTCGTGTTTAGTTCATTTCAGGTGATGAAAATGTTTGTAGTGGTTTTCATTTTAGTTTCGGTTTTAGTTACTAACCCTGGTACACATCCATTAAATCTGCTAACAAACGTATCCTTTTCTCATACATTGCTCTTCTAACATCTGAATCATTTTAATGCATGATGATATATGTTGAATTGATCGCTGATGTACAGTTGACAAGAAGCCAATAAACTGATGCAGTCACAGATATTATCAGATGACAGAGTCGGTTATCTGTATACTGAAACAGTAGCAATGTTGACCAAAGATGACTGGATAAACAATCCGCGTGTGTAGTTTCACAAATGCGCTGATGTAAATGTAACCTCAAGTGATTTTCACCGTCAGGGTAAACAAAAGAGCTTTATAGCAAGCTTTTATTAAAAGCCTTTAATGGTGTGTTCATACTTCATACACTGTATGTTATTGAACACTTAATAGAGCATATGCATGAAGACTGATGTCTTTCTGACATCTAATAAACCCAGAGAGAATCACACTACAGTAAAGAACCAGATGCTCATCTGAAGGTCCTGTAGTCAAACTATAGATCCCCAAAGAGCCATAAAGCAAGCTTCTTGATAAGAAGAGGGGTTTATTCACTGAATCTGTGATGTAAGAGCCGAGTGGAAACAAATCTCATTCCTGCTGTCAAATTGATGCTGACATTAATAGTTCATGCAGCCATTGTTCGCTGCAAAAACAACAGAGCGTTTCAATTATTTCTGCACTTCTGTTTGTTTTAAAAAAGCAAGGCATTGAGAAACCAACAGGAGACTTTAACTCCAAATGAACCGCTTTTATTCGTCTACACTGACTGAAGGAAATAAACCGGTAGAGTACAGACATTATCTGGTATGTTTTCTTTATGCAGACAATTGCTTTAACCCCAAAACACAATCAAAACACAAAAACACCTGGGAACCTCAGTGCAACAAATTGCTTTGCTACATTTTGATTTATTTTTGCAGATTTCTCTTTTCTGTAGGGCTTATTCTGTACCATTATGTGGTGTGCAATGTTTCTTTTAACTAAATACAGCATGCATAACAAGCAAGCACAAGCAAGCACATTAGATGATTTATACACTCTTAAAAATAATAGTGCTTTACAAGGTTCTTCACAGCGATGCCATTTTGGTTTCACAATGAACCATCTCTTTCTTACCATTTTATAATCTGAAGAACCTTCTTTCACCACAAAGAACCTTTTACGAAAAAGAAAGTTGTAACGAAATCCATTAAAGTACACGTTTTAGGTAGTGTAATCAGATTACTTTCAGATTACTTTTGAGTTAAATCATTTAACACATTGATTTGAATGGGATAATCTTGTACCATGTTGACATAAAAATACAAATAGTAATATATTAGGAACATAATAGGAACACTTAAACAACACAATGTACAACAAAGTGTTCCCTTTATTGTTTTGAGCCGTATATATGTATATATATATATATATATATATATATATATATATATATATATATATAT
>NC_133379.1:12718207-12738386 GCF_049309525.1 Garra rufa
GTGCAATATTAAAATAATTCTTAAACCTAGAAACCCTAACCCTAAACTTGAAGACTTTCTGAAAGTATTTCTATTTTAGAAAAGAATATTTAAAAGATGAAAAATATGATGAACATATTTAAAAGTGAATAACATGTAATCATGTAATCCATAAAAAAGCAACTGTAATCTGATTATGAGTATTTTTAAAAAAAGGACTTAATCTAATTACAAGTATTTAAACACATAAAAATAGAGGTGCTTTAAAAGGTTCTTCACAGCAATGCCATAGAAAAGCCATTTTTGGTTCCACAAAGAACCATTCAGTCAAAGTTTCTGTGAAGAACCATCTCTTCCTTACCTTTTTATAAGTTTAAGAACCTTTTTTCACCACAAAGAATCTTTCATGAAACAAAAAGGTTCTTCAGATGTTAAAGGTTCTTTATAGAACCATTCAAACAAAAAAGGTTCTTCTATAGCATCGTGAAGCACCATCATTTTATATTTGTATTGTGATGCAATAAAACGCATTTTCCCTCAGGTTTGGAGATCATGTGAAATTTACTAAAAGCAAACGCTCTCAAAAACAAGTCTCACATCTGTTCTGATCAGTTCATGGACAGTAGAGGCAAAATGTTAAATGCAAATAATAAAGTGCAATTAACCCTATAACTTATACATGCATGGTTATGACAGTCTTTAGCTGAAAATGCATCTGTCACTTAGTTCATTGCCAAACACTAACACACTATTGTGTTTGCATTCATTGTTGTATAACATAACACAGTAAAACATTTGTTGCCACCATGATCCTGAAGCCAGATCAAAACAACAGTGAGTAATTTCAGTAAATGCATTTCTTTCATATTTATTTCTAAAATCAAGGGTAGTTGGGATGCACCTGATTTAGTCATTTACTTCAACCCTAAGAACCCTTTTCCATTTTGCAAAACCCATGAAGCTGGTGGAAAAAGTTGAGATTGAATGGAAAATAATGTTTCTGTGAAAGCATGCGAATGATGCTGCTAATGCTCACAAAGTAACATTTATAAACTGAACTTTCCACTGAGGTAAACTGCAGCAGTGCAGCACGTTTTTGCACGCCGATCGAATCTCGCGCATCTTAAAATAGAAGCCGCGCGTCGGTTTACAGGCAGAGAGAGATTATGCTTTTTCATTAATGTGTTGTGCACGCGTGTGCAGATGAGCGCGTGCTGTGTGTTGTATATCGGTTTGCGTGTGTGTGTGTGTGTGTGTGTGTGTGTGTGTGTGTGTGTGTGTGTGTGTGTTACGTGTGTGCAGCACACAGGCTTGAATGGTTGTGCTTCACATCAAAGGCTCAGGCAAGTCTCTGCATTAACAAGCCCCTTTGTTTCCTGCCAGAGAGAGAGAGAGAGAGAGAGAGAGAGAGAGAGAGTGAGAGATTACAACAACAGGTCTCTCCTGAGCGTACCTCATGCCTGCAAACTTCTCCATCAGCACCACGATGGAGATGCCCAACGTCGGCCCCAATCTTTCTAAACCAGGAAAGCACTGACCAATGCGTATCTGACAGCAGAACACGCCGTCGCTCCAAGGGTGCGGCCAATAAAAAACACACAAGTGGCTTGAGTTAAACTGTGCTGCTTTGGATGTGGCCCGGCCTCAGTTAAAGGATGTGATTTAATTAGTTTGCTACTTAAATGTGCCTGGAGATTATTTAGGAAGCGCAGTGTGTAATTTTTAGGAACTGCATTTATCCTCGAAACCATCAAAGCTCAGAGTGCCATTGAAATGAGCCAGAGAAACGACGCCTGACGGTGGTGTTTTATTCTCTGAATGAAGCTGGAAAGCTTGCAAACTGCTTTTCACTCTTCCTCTCTTGTTCTTGTTTTTTAGAGGCTTTGCCAAATGTATCGCCTAACAAAATCGTCCCTACACTTTAAAATATACTGGGTTGTTTTAACCCAATTGGGTCAAATACGAACTAACACAACCGTTTTTTTTAGAGTGACTTTGCTCACAGAGGGTTAAACAAACTTAAAAATAAAGGTACTTCATGATGCCATAGAAGTGTTTTATGTCTAAATGGTTCCAAAAAGAACCTTCAACATCTGTAGAACCTTTCTGTTTCGCAAAAGGTCCTTTGTGGCAGAAGAAGGTTCTTCAGGTTATAAAAAGGTAAGAAAGAGACTTTTCTTTAAAGAACCTTTGACTGGATGGTTCTTTGTGGAACCAAAAATGGTTCTTCTATTGCATCGCTTTGAAGAACCTTTTAAAGCCCTTTTATTTTGAAGAGTGTAGAGGTGAATATCAATGTGTTTCTAAGTTAAAAAGTATTTTGGGAAGGTTTTGAGACAGCATTTTTGAGACTTTCCTTTGCACCATCACAAATTGTTTAATTCATCCACAAACAAGCAACAAACACAATCATTGACAAAAATGACCTGTTTTTTTAATGCTTGTAAATCTGTTTATGCAATATAATTACCAAATATTGGATTCAATCTTTCTATCAACTTGTTTTTTTTCAACTATACACAGCAGGTCATCAGTTTTTGAGTGGAAAGCATTATTTTTGGATAGTTCTGGCAATGAGTCTGGCAAAAGAATACAAAAATCGGTAACACTTTATTTTACGGTTTCTTTAGTTGCTTATAAGCATGCATATTAATAGAATATTAGCCATTTATTAGTACTAATTAAGCACATATTAATGCATTATTCTACATGACCTTATTCTACCTCCCTAATCCTACCCAATACCTAAACTTTACAACTACCTAACTAAATATTAATAAGCAGCAAATTAGGAATTTATTGAGGTAAAAGTCATAGTTAATAGTGAATAAGTGTTCCCTATTCATTAATTTTTTGGGGGAACACTCTTTAAAAGGTCCTTCACAGCGATGCCATAAAATAACCATTTAGTCAAAGGTTCTTTAAAGAACCATCTTTCTTACTTTTTTTATAATCTGAAGAACGTTCTTTCACCACAAAGAACCTTTTGTGAAACAGTAAGTTATTGCTTGCTAAAACACAATAAACTCCTTGATGATGGATTGCTTCTTGGACCATTTTTCTCAATTAACTACTGTAAAAAGTCCTCACTTTATGTTTCATTGTGAGTTTCGAAATTCCAGATTTAACTGGTCTAAAGTGTATATACCTCAGTTCCTCAAACATTTCAATTGTTCATCATTTACTAATAGTGTCAATTGACGTATAGTGGAATGTTTAACTTGTTAAAAACAATGAATGGAATATGTTTTCTTTCTCATTCTAATATCCATATGATACAAGATTACGCTATTTAAGTCAATGTGATAAGGTTAGATTAAAAGTAATCTAAAAGTAATCAAAAAGTTACTAACTACAATTTTATGTCATGTAATTTAGAATCAGTATAGACTACAATTTATAAGTGATCAACCCAGCACTCTCTAGGCTGCATACTTGGGACAAATACTTTAGCAATGCATGTAAAAATGTCTGTTGAAATGAATATTATGTATTCATTACATTCATACGCTCTTGGTTTATTGAGTCAGTTGACGCTGTTGGAAATTGATGAACAATAGAAATGTTTGAATAACTGAGGTAAATACTTTAGACAAGTTAAATCTGCAATTCTGAAACTCAGAATGAAACATAAAGGGAGGGCTTTTATACAGTAGTTAATTGGGAAAAATGGACGTTATGAATGGAGTGCATGATTCCTTCTTGGTTCATTTTTCCCAATTACCTACTGTAAAAAAGTCCTCACTTTATGTTCATTGTGAGTTTCAAAATCCCAGATTTAATTGAAACTGGTCTAAAGCATACACCTCAGTTATTCAAACATTTCAATTGTTCATCATTTACTAATAGTGTCAATCTCCAGTTGTCCATATATTTTATTTGAAAGTATTCTTTTGTAAAAAACAAAACACAACAAAAAAACTATCAGAGATCGGAGGCTAATGCTATTAGTAAATGATGAAAAATTTAAATGTTTGAATAACTGAGGTTAATGCTTTAGATCAGTGCCAATTAAATCTGTAATTTTGAAACTCACAATGAAACAAAGTGAGGACTTTTTGAGGATTGGGAAAAATGGACGTTAAGATTGGAGTGCATGATTCCTTCTTGGTTCATTTTTCCCAATTAATTACTGTAAAAAAAAGTCCTCACTTTGTTTCATTGTGAGTTTCAAAATTACAGATTTAATTGACATTGATCTAAAGCATTAACCTCAGTTATTCAAACATTTCAATTTTTCATCATTTACTACTAGCGTTAACCTCCAGCCGTCTATATATATTTTATTTGAAAGTCTTTTTTTGTATTTTTTTTTGTAATTTCTTTGTCTGTTTGTCATAGTTTGCAACCCTACCCAGCACTCTCTAGGCTATAGATGTGTAGTTGTTGTTTTCCAAATATGTTGACTGCATACTTGGGACAAATACTTTTCCAATGCATGCAAAAATGTCTGTTGAAATGAATGTTATGTATTCATTGGGTTCATAGGCTCTTGGTTTACTGCTTGCTAAAACACAATAAACTCCTTAACGATGGATGCCTTATTGGTCCATTTTTCCCAAGTAACTAATCCTTACTTTGGTTCATTGTGAGTTTCAAAATTCCAGATTTATTTGAAACTGGTCTAAAGCAAATACCTCAGTAATTCAAACATTTCAATTGTTCATCATTTATTACTAGCGTCAACCTTCGGTTGTCTATATATTTTATTTGAAAGTGTTCTTTTGTAAAAAAAAAAAAAAAAAAATGTAAAAAAAACTATCAGTGATAGCTTGCAACGCAACAGTGTGCGTTCCTCATCAAAACGCCCCAAAACTAAAGAGCGTCATGTTCCTTTAAGAGCGGACCCCCCTTCGGCTCATTTCAGCTGTCAATCACGCTTTCAAGTCTCTTTGATCTTCGCTGTTCTAAAGCGCGACTGTTTGTTACTTTCAAGTCTGGCGGATCGTCACAGCATAAAGAACTTTTCCTCTCTCGCTCGAGTCTCAAACGCTCTTTCTGAGCGCGGAAAACAGCGACAACAACTATCAAAAGTACATTAATAAAGTTCGGTCGAATATGCCGCAGCTGAACGGTGGAGGGGGAGATGATCTCGGGGCGAATGATGAGATGATCTCGTTCAAAGATGAAGGGGATCACGAGGAGAAGATCCGTGAGAGCGCGTTCACGGAGAGCGACCTGGCGGATCTCAAATCGTCTCTGGTCAACGAGTCCGAAATCAGCCAGAACTCCGCCGTAAGACAAGTCATGTCACATTTATATGTGTGTGTGTAAATGATATGAATGTGTGGTCGTGTGAGTGAAATAAAGTGTGTTTGTGATGAACAGGTGATCAGAAGAGGACAGCAGGAAGATCAGAGAATCTACACCGATAAACGAGAACATCTGGACGACGGTGAGACTTCTTCACTCACACACACATAAACACACTCAGAGAGAGAGAGAGAAAGAGAGAGAGTCCCTAGAAGTGCTCGAAATTATGTAAAGTCTTCCCTCAAAACATGCGCGTTTTGTTTGTTTGTTTTATTTTTAAACTTTTTAGTCTTTCCTTTGCTTTCTACCTTTGTCTACAAGCAACAGCTTTTATTTCCACAAATCTGTGCTTAGACGAAATTGCCCGAATTTGACAACATTGGGACAATATTACCTTTGGGAAAAGTAAAAATAGCTTGTTTTGGTTTAATGTGTTAAAATAGTTGTCTCATCTGTGGCAAGGCTGATAAAAGTTGAATTGGGGAAATTAAAAACTTTCATCTACGTCTGATATGCAACCGATGGACTTTTCTTGGGGAAAACCTGAAATCTGCCTCATTAAATAGCTGTTTTTATCTGAAGCCTGTTTGATCTATTTCCGTTATTTGCACTCCAGAACTAAAACCGCTTTGAAGGGGATCTGTGATTGATCATCATTATATATTTACAAGAGAGTCCGTAAATACAAAACAGTTCAGTATGAGGGCCACACTATTGCGGAAGTTCATTCTTTGCTACACTTTTGCTAACTTCTTGACTTTTATTGTTATGTCTTGCTTGCTCAATTTTAGTGCCTAAACATCAAGATGGTGGAATGTATAAAGCGCCGTATTCTGGATACCCGTTTCTGATGCTGCCCGAGCCGTATCTACCCAACGGACCCGTCTCGCCATCTGTAAGTTCATAACACTCTTGTTCTTCCACTAGCATTTGATCACTAGAGTCCAGGTGTGTGGGAACCGCATTGAAGGTCTGGTTAGTTTGCTGGGCCGCAGAAGAGCTGCTGAGGCAGGCCTGTAATTACACTTAAGCCTGAGAGGACTTGAGAAAAGGGCACTCGATAAAAGCAGTAGACTTTCATACATTACATGAGCAGCTTTAACATATTTGGAAAATCAAACATGGCTCTTTACTTCATATGACGCCTTAAAGTCAATATCTAATGTGTGAAAACTTTGTCACTGCATTCTGATGCCTTTGACCGCAAATCAATAGCGTGGTACTATAACAGTCAAACCTATCAAATAGATGTTACATGGCATGATTTGTCTTGTTGTGTTTCACCAATGCATTGTGGTTGTGTGGACATTGTGTATGTTTGTATTTATTAAGAAAGTGTGCTTACAGCAGCTGAATCCAGATTTAGGCTCATACAGTGGTTGACATACCTCTTGAAAATGAAACTCACCTTGAAGGGTAGTTATAAAGTTGTAACTGCACAGCAATAGCACCAGTTCTCGATCATATTTTGAGTTTCTTGCACATGTAGTGCTTATTTTATTGAAACCGTGTTGTATGTAAAAATACACTGGACAAATCATCACAAATGTTGTTTTATGAAAGCATCGGTAGGTACAGTAATGAAGGCTCTCTATGTTTGTGAAATGAAAGCATGTGTCATTTCTTGAAGTATCTTCCACGTCTTTCTTAAAGAGAGAGTTCAGCCATAAATCAACAGTTCGTTCACTTTTTGAACAAATTATTTCTCACTTTTTGAAGCATCTTCCAGGTCTTTCTTAAAAGGAGAGCTGAGCCATAAATGAACGATTTGTTATCTTTTACTCTTTTTCAAGTTGTAGAAAACTCGCTTGAGTTTCTTTCTTGTGTTAAGCACCAAAGAAGATATTTTAAAGAACGTCGGTAATCAAGAGGTTGCCAGTAGCAATTGACTTGCATATTGTTTTTTTATTTTCTATATTATAGAAGTCAATGGCTACCGGCAACCAGCGTTTTTCAAAATATCTTCTGTGTTCAGCAGAAAAGAGACTAACTCATATAAGTTTGAAAGAACACGAAAATTAAATGCTGAGCAAATCTTCATGTTTAGCTGAACTATCTATTTAACTTCAGTGAAAGTGAAGTTTTCTCAAGCACCTGAGTGGGTCGGGGATGCGTTGCGTTACGGGAAATGACCTGATTGGGACACTCTCAGACAAAAGGGTGCAAAAGTTGCACTTGGGTAGTACCTTCCAAAAAGTACATTTTTGCACTTTAGGCACTGATAAGCCGTACCTTTTGAATGGGTACCATGCCAGTGTTTTTCTGAGAGTGTGGTGTTATGATCAATGAGTTCAATCAGAGTTTTTTTTTAGTCCTTTGCAATCACTTAATGCTCTTTTCAACAGTCCCAGCTTAACGTAAACCATAACGTCTCTAATTCCAGACTTGGTGCGCTTGGTCCCTAAAAAGTGAAGATTACAGAATATAGTCATGTACTGCATTCGAACTCAGAGGCTTTACACAGGCTTTGCAGTAATCGGCGATCCTTTATATATTTATAATTCAAACTCCAAGTGTATTTCATTCCCAAAGACAAATTGCATGATTGAAGTCAAAGCTCTTGCTCGTTCCAAGGCCGTTCGGTCTTAAACAAGCCCCGATCGTCATGAGCTCATGGTTCGAGCCGCCTTTAGTCTTTGAGTAAACAATAGAAGAACATTGGCTTTGTGTTGTAATCCATCCAGAGCAGCTCTGCTTCGCTCCTCTGACTGACAGCGATAAGTAACAGACACTGGATTACACCCTCTTTAAGAAAAAAGCTCTTTAACCCATTCTGCCACTTCAATCAGGACACAATGGGCCGCTGGAAGCTTCTCGCCTTGGAAAACCGAAGGCATAGTCAACGCACGTTCAATGCCGGAAAGAAAGCACAGTGTGATCGCTGCCATCTCCTTCAGCCGCAGGTTAATTCGTGTTTAAGAAATCCAAATCGTGTTGAAATACAAATATTGATAAGAGAACTTATTTGAGCGGTCTTTGAAGCAAGTGCCCGCGGATGAATCCGCACAGCTTTTTATGGAGCCGGAAATATTTGGGAAATTATCAAAACCCGTCGGATCCCCTCAGGTGTTTATAGCTGTAATTATTGGTGCGGTCGTGTCTGTTCCGCTGTGTGAGAGAGGGACAGGTGTTTGAACTGTCTCATCGCCCTGCTCCAACATGTCCACGCAAGATCTTGAAGTCAGAACAGTCTCATAAATTCTTCTGAGATAGAGAAGACTTTTATCGAGGTGTGTGGCAGATGTTCTAGCTTTGATAGTGTCTAGACAGTTATAGGTCAAAGATAAAGTTATTCGTCATTTTTCCTTAGAATTGATTTAACCAATTTTCCTGTCAGCAAACTAATTTTGTGATTGCATTTGGTGAAAAAATAGAGACTTGAATGAAAACTGTCATCATTTTCTCGCCTCCAAACCTGTACGAGTTGAACACAGAAGAAGACATTTTGAAGAACGCTGTGAACCAAACAGCTGACGGTAGCCATTGACTTATGTAGTATAGAAATACTGTGGAAGTCAGTGTGGACAAGCAACTGTTTGCTTGTTTAAATTCCTTAGAATATCTTCTTAAAAATATCTACATTTTTCTAAATATTTTCCAAACAGTTTCTGGTAGCCATTGAGTATCATAATATAGAAATAAAACTCTATGGTAATAGGTCTAGTCAATGTCAACAAGGACCAGAAACTGTTTTCTCACCCAAATTCTTCAAAATATCTTTCTTTTAGCCAATGACTTCTATTGTACAAAAATAAAATGCTGTTGAAGTCAGTTTGTGGACCAACAACTTTTGCTTGTCCACATTCTTCAAAATATCTTACAACACTTAAAAACATCTACATTTTTTAAAAATCTTTTCCAAACAGTTGCACATAGCTATTGACTTCCATGGAAATTATGAAAATAAAACACTATGGTAAATGCTTCCAGTCAATGTCAATGAGGACTTGAAACTGTTTTCTTACCCACATTCTTCATTATATTATATCTTTGCTGTTAGCCAATGACTTCTATTGTACAGAAATAAAATACTGTTGAAGTCAGTATTCTTCAAAATATCTTACAACTCTTAAAAACATCAACATTTTTTTTTAAAGTTGCACATTCAATTGACTTCCATGGAAATTATGAAAATAAAAAACTATGGTAAATGCTTCCAGTCAATGTCAGTTAAGACCTTACCCAAATATCTTCAAAATATATTTGCTATAAACATTTGCAAAAGCCATTGACTTCCATTGTGCAGAAATAAAATATTGTGGAAGTCAAAAAATGAAAACACCTCAAATTACCTTAAGTTTCGTTCTTCTGTTGAACACAAAAGAATGTTAGTAACCAAACAGCTGACAGCAGCCGTTGACTTCCATACTATGGAATTAAAATACTGCGGTTAATGAGTCCAGTCATTGGGAACCTGAAACTGTTTTCTTACCCACATTTTTCAAAGTATCTTCAAAATATCTTTGCTGGTAGCCATTGTCTTCCATAGTATGGAAATAAAATACTATAGAAGTCAGTGTGGACGATTAACTGTTTATTTATTCACAATCTTTAAAATATCTTCTTCAAAATACCAATTTTAAAAATTAAGAAACGTTCTTACTTTAACTTTCTTATCCACATTCATCAAAATATCTGTGCTGATATAACCATTGACTTCCATAATACAGAAATGAAATACTGTAGATGTCAGTTTGTGGACAAGCAACTGTTTGCTTGTCCAAATTATTCTAAATATCCTAAAAATACTTAAATTTTTCAAGATATTTTCCAAATAGTTGCTGGTAGCCATTGACTTCCATTGTACAGAAATAAAATACCGTGGAAGTCAGTGGACCAGCAACTGTTTGCTTGTTCAATTTATTCAAAATATCCTTTCAAAGATACCAAAATTTTTTCAAAATATTTTCCAAACAGTTGCTGGTAGCCATTGACTTCCATGGAAATTATTAAATTAAAACACTATGGTAAATGCATCCTCTCAATGTCAACGAGAACCAAAATCTGTTTGCTTACCCACATTCTACAAAATATCTTTGCTGGTAGCCACTGACTTCCAATGTATAGATATAAAATACCATGGAAGTCAGTTTGTGGACCAACACATTTTTCAAAATATTTTCCGAAACAGTTTCTGGTAGCCATTGACTTCCATGGAAATTGTTGAAATAAAACACTATGGTAAATGCGTCCACTCAATGTCAGCGAGAACCAAATACTGTTGGCCTACCCACATTCTACAAAATATCTTCAACCTATATACATTTCTTTCTTATGTTGAACACAAAAGAAGACACTTTGAAGACTGTTGGTAACCAAACAGTCAATGGTAGCCATTGACTTCCATGCAATGGAAATGAAATACTGCAGTTAGTTTCTTCAGTCAAATTCAATAGGGATCAGAAACGTTCTTACTTTAACTTTCTTATCCGCATTCTTCAAAATATCTTTGCTGATAACCATTGACTTCCATCATACAGAAATGAAATACTGTAGATGTCAGTTTGTGGACAAGCAACTGTTTGCTTGTCCAAATTATTCTAAATATCTTAAAAATACTTAAATTTTTCAAGATATTTTCCAAATAGTTGCTGGTAGCCATTGACTTCCATGGAAATTATGAAAATAAAACACTATGGTAAATGCATCCTCTCAATGTCAACGAGAACCAAAAACTGTTTGCTTACCCACATTCTACAAAATATCTTTGCTGGTAGCCACTGACTTCCATTGTACAGAAATAAAATACTGTGGAAGTCAGTTTGTGGACTAGCAACAGATTGCCTGTCCAAATTCTTCTTAATATCCTCTTAAACATATTACCATTTTTCAAAATGTTTTCCAAAACAGATTGATAGCCATTGACTTCCATGGAAATTATGAAAATAAAACACTACGATAAATGCGTCCAGTCAATGTCCAGAAACTGTTTGCTTACCCACATTCCTCAAAATATCCTCGCTGGTAGCCATTGACTTCCATAGAACGGACAAAAAATCCTACTGAAGTCAATAGCTACCGGCAACTTTCTATTTCCCAACATTTTTTATGTTAAACAGAAACTCATACAGGTTTGTAATGACTTGATGTTGAGTAAATTATGACAGAATGTTTATATTTAAATTGCAGGAAAATGAGAAAATAAGAAACCCAAATGAATCAAAAGCAAAGTAGGATTTATTCGAAAGACTCCTACTTCTTCAAATCAGCATTGTGAATTTTCATTAATCTGTTGCCCGGGATATTTCACGTCATGTCACGTGTTTATTCTACTGTATGTTTTGTCGTCAAACCTTTCTCTTAATGAATCAGCCCACCACTCGTCTGGACTAAAGCGCACTAAAAATGAAAGAAAATCCCCCACCTCAAGACAACTTCAGCCTCCTGACAGTCATCGATGTCAATCGCTGTGACGCATATGTGATGTGACGAGGTATTTTGTCTAGTGGACCCTGATGGGAGCGTGATGGCTCGTTCTCTCCCAGGTGTGTGAAGTCGTCCGTCCTCCCCCGACTCGTTAGGTGGGAAAAGAGAATAGAGAGCAGTGGCCATTGAACGACGGGTTGGGGGATAGAAATGCTGCTGAATGTTGACGGTCACATTGTATTCTGATGAAATCATGGTTGATTCTGATTCACAAACTCTTGATTCAATTCTATTTCCTCAGGATAGCAGTTTGTTTGGATATAAATGTGACCCTGGACCACAAAACCAGTCAAAAGTCATATAAGTGTAATTGTAGCAATAGCCAACAATACATTGCAGGGGTCAAAATGGTTCTTTTATGACAAAAGTCATTAGGATACTGAGTAAAGATAATGTTCCATGAAGATGTTTTGTAAATTTCCTACCATAAGATATGATTTGATTAGTAATATGCATTGCTAAGAACTTCATTTAGGCACCTCAGTTGCATTTTTCTCAATATTTTGATATCTTAAAAGCTTATTCAGCTTTCAGATGATGTATAAATCTTAATGAAAAAAATTGACTTATGACTTAAGCTGTAAACTTAACAGTACCCTGTCATTTAGTTCAGTAGCAATTAAATTACTTTTTTTTTTTTTAGAAATAGTTTATATTTGTATAAAAACATTTAAATTACAGTTTAGATTTAATGATATAATTATGTTGATAATCCAGTTTGGTGTTAAAATACAAACATTTAATTTGTGTCTGTCATAAACTTTTTTTAAACTTACAGACAGAAACAAGCTCAGGTGAGGACAATAAATGCATTTAAAAAATTCATAATATTGTATAGAATATAAAATAAATATATGAAATGAAATATAAAAATATTATGATTATAATAATAAAAACTGTTTCTTAAGTGAAGATGTGATATTTTGTTTAACAAAGAGTTTATAGACATCGAATGGCTTAAAACGTGATATTGTTCACAAGCTGTTTTATTGACGTCTTTCCGCAGCTTTTCTTCTGGCGGACTTTAATTTGCTAAGGCTTTGTTTCATATCAAAAGTAACAAAACACAAAGCTTATTGAGTTTATTGGATGGCAGGTGAGCTATAAATAATGTTAGAGCAGTTTAGTTCATGCATCAACTTGAAAACAACTTTGACCTTAAAAAAATCTTTCTGTCCCTTTTATTCGAATAGAGCTTGGGAAGAAGGCTTTTATGCATGCAGAGCAATTTAATTGGAATCTTCATTTGAAATTGAAATTATAACATTAGCTGCCTTTGGATCATTTTAAATCAGTTATCCAGCAAGTGAAAGATGATTTAACAATATGCAATTGTTTTAAGTGTCATAAGTCTGTTTGTGTGGTGTATATTTGTGATATAACTGCTGCCCATTTTGGCCAGGCCACTCCTGTCAACGAGATTTTTGATCTCAACGAGTATTTTCTGGTTAAATAAAGGTTAAAAAAACATTCTTATAATATATCAAAATGAAGATGGATTCAAATGGAGAAACTGATGTTTTCAGCCATTCCTTTGAATGCAAACAGACCAGAAACCCAGTTTTAATAACAGGCTTGTGTATGTGGAATACTGTTATGCTATAAAGCTTCGTCTAATTAGGACGCCGTTTGATTCCTGCCTGCTATTGACTCAGTTGATGTGTCCTAGATGAGTTCAGAGCCGTCATTTGTGAATTGCGTTGTTTTCCATCCGGCTGCCGATCTGTTAAATCATTTTGCAGTAGATTCCCACTGATTTGTAGGACGTCTCACACTTGTTTTGAGCACGGTTTCAGTGGAAACGAAGAGTCTTAAACCTCCGTAGAGGCTGCTGTGATAACATGCATGTGTGTGTGCATGTGTATGTGTGTGTGTGTGTGTGTGTGTGTTGGGCCGTACCCAGCTGTGGCAGTCGTGCTGCTGGTAGATGGGTATCAGATGGGAGCGGGATTAGGCCGTGTGATCACACCCATGTGTGCCGCCCCATGTGGCTGCTGAGGCTCCAGTAGGTCTGGCCCGGCACTAATTCGGGGTGCTGGGGGCGTTGGCTGACCCCAGCAGTGGGAAGTGCAGCGCAGGCTCTTGTGGGACAAACTCAGCATGCATCCCAGAATTCATAGTTCCTGTTCATTTGCTCTGGTCGTGTGTTTATGAGGGGCAAAGTCCAAGATGGACAGTTCTGCATGATGTCATGATACGACGGATGTTGCATCACAGATGTTGGTTTCTGGGTGTACTGTCACTTTAAGAGTAGTTCACTTGCAGAACAGAAATGTAGAGATAGTTTACTCACCCCTTGTCAATCAGGATGTTCATGTCTTTCTTTATGCATTTGAATAGAAATAATTCTTTTTTAATGAAAACATTTCAGGATTTCTCTCCATATAGTGGACTTCTATGGTGCCCACGAGGTTGAACTTCCATACGCAGTGACTCCCAGCTGAGGAAGAAGTGTCTTATCTAGTGAAACGATCAGTTATATTCAGAAAAAAATATAGACAGTTGATACTCTTCATCCTCAAATGCTCATCTTGTCTAGCTCTCTGTGTATTCTGGTTTAAGACAGTTAGGGTATGTCCGAAAAGTCCCATCTCATTTTCTCCTCCAACTTCAAAATCATCCTACATTGGTGTTTTACCTTTTTTTTGTAAAGGGTGTTTGATCTTCTTTGCATGTTCACTTTGTAAACACTAGGTCGGTGATTTTGAAGTTGGAGTAGAAAATGAGATGGGAGTTTTTGGACATTCCCTAACTGTCTTAGAACTGGAATATACAAAGTTTGTGGAGAGCTAGACAAGATGAGCGTTTCGGATTAAAAAGTGTTAAATGTTAATTTATTTATGAAAATGGCTGATCATTTCGCAAGATAATTCCCTTCTTTCTCGGCTGGGATCGTTTAGAGGCCTTTGAAGCTGCATTTAAACTGCATTTTGGAAGTTCAAGCTTGTGGGCACCATAGAAGTCCACTATATTCCTCAAAAACAATTTCTTTACGACTGAAGAAAGAAAGACGTGAACATCTTGGATGACAAGGGGGTGAATAAATTATCTGTCAATTTTTGTTCTGAAAGTGAACTAATCTTTTAAGATGTAATCTGTCTGTTTGCAGCACTGATCTGTCTGGAAGATTTAAATTTTGAGTAAATTTTCAAAAATTGTGCATTAATTTGATTTTAAAATCATTAAAAAAATGTAATTAATTTGAATTGAAAGGTTTTTCTGAAAGTAACTGAAAATTGTTCAACTTTTAGCAAGGCTCTTTCATTTTGATTTTTGATTTTCAAAGCCTGACATGATATGAGCAATATTTAATTCTTAAAACTACTGGTGAATGTAATAGATCCATCAGTTTATTATTGATCAATAAATGTTCATTCAGTAAAAAAATGAAGCCAGTAAAATGTAAAGCAATGATAATTTTGGTCACACTTTAGTTTGGGGACTAATTCTCATTATCAACTATGACTTTGTCCCAATAAAATCCTAATTTGTTGCTTATTAATAGTTAGTAAGGTAGTTGTTAGTTTAGGTGTGGTCTAGGATTAAGGGATTTAAAATGTGATCCTGGACCAATAAAAAAAATCGTCGGACAGATATATTTGTAGCAAAAGCCAAAAATAATAACATTTTCTTTTATGCCAAAAATCTTTAGGATAATAAGTAAAGATCATGTTCCATGAAGATATTTTGTACATTTCCTACTGTAAATAGATCAAAAACTTCATTTGGACAACTTTAAAGGGTGGTTTTCTCAATATTTAGATTTTTCTGCACCCTCAGATTTTTGATTTTTAAATATTGTCCTAGTAACAAACGATACATCAATGAAACCTTATTTATTCAACATTCAGATGATGTATAATTCTCAAAAAAGTGCCCCTTATGACTGGTTTTGTAATCCAGGGTCACAAATATGATCATGCAGAATAATACATTAAAATGTGCTTTATAAGTACTAATAAACAGCCAATATGCTAGTAATATGCATGCTAATAAACAACTAGTTAATAGGAAGAATTGGTCCCTAAAACAAAGTGTTACCATGATTTTTTTAGTAACAGATACCACATACTTTTATGTACTTGCACAATGTTTAAAATTAAATTTGTAGTATTCCTCTTCACTTTACATAACTCTACTAAGTACAAAAAAAAGTTGTATTTTTTTTATATTTCAGCAGTATTCTGCATGATTACTCAACTAGAGCTTCTCGAACCACTTGCTGTTGTCACCTGCTTATTATTGTGTGTTTGGTTTTCATGTGTTCTGGGACAGAGGTTAACAGGATGGGTGACTAACCTACTTCATATATGTTAACCATCACGTCACCGCTCTCTAGCGAATCCTGATCTGAATTAATGGCAAACACGTGGCGTCAAAGCCGTCGCCGCTCGTCGACCACATCACTGGGCGGCTCCTGTGATCTCGCCGTTATCAGTGGATGATGCTGAACTGAGACGGTCAGGTTTGCACCACTCAGAAGTTAAAAATCTGGTTTCTGGTTTTGCTCACGATTGGGGAAGAACGTTTCGAGGGCGAGCGAGCGTTGTACCTGCGGCCCGTGGAAATCCAGACGTTAATTTCAGCCGGAGGCGAAACATCGGGCTATTACCGCAAAGCGATCGCTTTAAAAGTAGGGACATCCCAGATCTGCTGCCCGCTGCCTTTCAGATGTTATGGAACGTGGTTTTCCGTGTGGTTTCCCCCCTCCTTATGATCGCTCAGAGCCAACTGGAAAGCATTTCGCTGCTAAAAATAGCCCTGCGCTTATGGGACCGAGGTCTTGGATCTCGAGGAAGAAAAAAGTGGAAGGCATAACGTTTTAATGACCAACATAAAAGTCTCTTTTGAGAAGTCCCCGTTTTCAGGGTGCATTTCAACGATTTTCAGGGAAACCCCCGCTCCTGCCTTCACGAACAATTATGTCGCTACATGACGACAATGGCACATCCAGCGCTTTTTCACACGGCGTGCGCATTTGTTTTCATCAGCACACGCGTATGTGAGTCGCTGACATACATCCTACATCCTGTATGCAATGATCTCAGCGCCAGCGCGAGGTTTCTCTGTCTCAGTGAGAGTGAAGTTGAGGTGTGCTGTGGTTATGCGTGAGTACTTGTGCAACTGTGCTTTTACTACGATGCAAACGGCACTCGTGTGTGCATCGGTAGGAGCTGCTGAAGGAGGAGAACGCGAGTGTTTCCCTCCGTCTTTCTGTCTGCGTCTTATCTGATGGCTTGTAGGAGGTGTGGGCGTTGGGGTGTGGAGTAAACAGCGTCGAGCTGCCTTCTTGCGGAAGGGAGTCAGCAGTAAACACAGAGGCTGGTAACCACGCGGCGCACCTGGTGCACCTTGTTGCGAACGACTTTAAACAGTCAAAGGCACTCGCTTTTCTTCCTTAACTGTTTCAAGGCCAGAGGACCGCGAAGCACGTACAGTAGTCGATCGAGCGTTTGAAATCTAATGAAGCTTTCTGGAAACGGAGAACTGTAATAATAGAAATAAAGCTACTGCATCATATTTGATAGGCCTTGGGATGATCACAGCTTTCCAGAAACATCTGTTGCACGCAATTGGTAGCTCATACTTTAACAAGTAAAAGGTCTTGCAAAAGCGTCTAACTTCAACATGATCCTTCTGTAATAGTTGCATATGAGTCCCTCAGTTGTCCTCAGTGTTAAAAGACGGATCTCAAAATCACACAGTCATTGTTGGAAAGAGTTCAAATACACAAAAATGCTGGAAAACCAAAGAATCTGTGGGACCTGAAGGATGTTTACATAAAGTCCACAAGAGGAAATAATAGTTGCATTTGTATATGTTCACGAGTCTCTTGTTTGTCCTGAACTCAATTGTGTATCTCCAATAATATGCAGTAAGATGAGATTTAAATGATGCAAACATATAATGCAATGCAATGCACTGATGATTTCCTTAAAAAGGAGGAAAATCCTCTTTCATCACATTTTCAACTGATTTTTCAAAATTATAAAGATGGGTTTCTTTAGTCCAGTGGTCTCAGAGTCAATTCCTGGAGGGCCACAGCTTTGCACAGTTTTGCTCCAACCCTAATTAAACACAACTCATCCAAATAATCAAGGTCTTCAGGGTTACTAGAAACTATTAAGCAGGTGTGAGTTGGAGCTAAACTCTGCAGAGCTGTGGCCCTCTGGGAATTAACTTTGAGACCATTGGACTAACAAATCCAGCTTTATATTTTTGAAAAATCAGTTGAAAATGTGATGAAAGAGGATTTTCCTCCTTTTTAATAAAATAATCAGTGCATTGCATTGCATTATATGTTCATTTAATCGCTTCTTACTACATATTATTGGAGATACACAGTTGAGGTCAAACGTTTACATCGCCCTTCCAGAATTTGCAAAATGTTAATTGTTTTATCAAAATAAAGGGGATCATACAAAATGCATGCTATTGTTTATTTAGTACTGACCTGAATAAGCTATTTCACATAAAAGATGTTTACATATAGTCTACAAGAGAAAATCATAGCTGAATTTGTATAGTTGTTCATGAGTTTGTCCTGAACTGCCTGCTGTTCTTCAGAAAAATCCTTCAGGATCCACAAATTCTTTTTGTTTTCCAGCATTTTTGTGTATTTGAACTCTTTCCAACAATGACTATGTGATTTTGAGATCCATCTTTTCACACTGAGGACAACTGAGGGACTCATATGCAACTATTACAGAAGATTAAACACTCACTGATGCTCCAGAAGGAAAAACCATGCATTTAGAGACGGGGTGAAAACTTTTTGAATTTGAAGATAAGGGTAAATTTAACTTATTTTGTCATCTTTTGTAGCCTCTGAAGGGCAGTACTAAATAAAAAAAAATGGTATTTAGGCAAAATAAGAAAAATGTACACATCTCCACCAATGTACAGTTTTCACCCCCAGCTCTTAATGCATGGTTTTTCCTTCTGGAGCATCAGTGAGTGTTTAATTTTCTGTAATAGTTGCATATGAGTCTCTCAGTTGTCCTCAGTGTGAAAAGATGGATCTCAAAATCACACAGTCATTGTTGGAAAGGGTTCAAACCCACAAAAATGCTGGAAAACCAAATAATTTGTTGAACTCAAAGGATTTTTCTGAAGAACAGCAGGCAGTTTAACTGTTCAGAACAAAAAAGGGACTCATGAACAACTATCACTAAACAAAAAAACACAACTGTGGATCATTCAGGTGACAACACAGTAGTAAGAATCAAAGGGATGTAGGGTTTTTCTTGAGGACTTTATGTAAACATCTTTTATGTGAGATATCTTATTCAAGTCAGTAGTAAATAAAAAATAACATACATTTTGTATGATCCCTCTCATTTTGGTAAAATAACAAAACTTTGTCTTCAACTCTAGTTATAAATATCTCATTGGTTTGCATGACAAGATCAGAATTTCGTCTTCTGATCTACAAGGTTTCATCTTAAGACGCTGCGGCGACTCCCTCACGTTTAATGGCCGATGGAGTTCATCTCCTGACAAATATGAGTGAGATTTACGGCGGGGTGAGATCATCCCAGACTCAGTGCCTCTCAAAAGGCTTGGTCCTGTGTCATCCCTGTGAGCTTTAAAGACTAATGTGTCAGACCCAAACTATGACAGTATTTGCTTTTGATTTAGACCCTGAGCCTCGCTCGTTGTTAATTTATGCCGACTCCTGCTTTTAATTATATCTTGTGCGGCCAAATGTTCTGTGAGCGCTCTGCCTTTTCTGATGAAAGGAAACCAGAGAGGGTTTTGGGACAACAGGCGTCGGGAAAACGGTCGAGTCGGTCTGAGGGTCCGTGGTGTTGTTCTGCTCGAGTCTGTGGGATGTGAAGGGTGGGTGGGCGTGTTTTGACAGACCCGCTCAAGGCTTTGTGTATGTTTGCTTGTTTGAGTACAGTTGTGTGCGGTAAGATCTTGTGGTCTACCATGGAAAATAAGACCAGAATGAGTCTTTACTCCTCACCTGAAAAACAAAGCATGCACAGGCAACAAGATGCAAGCTTCACCGACTCTGTGTTAGTAGTAGTTCTGTTCACCTAAAATGCAGCTATTGCTGTTGTTTAATGAAGATGTGTTGGTAACTTCACTGCTGATAGGATGTTAGTATGCACAAGCCAGAAGTGGAGAAGTTTACACGCTAAAAAAAAAATATATATATATATATATATATATATGTGACCCTGGACCACAAAACCAGTCTTAAGTCGCTGGGGTATATTTGTAGCAATAGCCAAAAATACATTGCATGGGTCAAAATTTTAGATTTTTCTTTTATGCCAAAAATCATTAAGAAATTAAGTAAAGTTCATGTTCCATGAAGATTTTTTGTAAAATTCCTACTGTAAACATATCAAAATGTAATTTTTGATTTGTAATATGCATTGCTAAGAACCTAATTTGGACAACTTTAAAGGTGATTTTCTCAGTCTTTTTGATTTTTTTGCATCCTCAGATTTCTGATTTCAAATAGATGTATCTCAGCCAAATATTGTCCTATCCTAACAAACCATAC
>NC_133379.1:12738886-12795833 GCF_049309525.1 Garra rufa
ACTCTAAAATATTTAATCAGGTAATTTATCATAATTGAGTGAAAAAGAAAGAGTTTCAACAAGCTCTAAAATGTTGAATACATTATTTAAAATTATTTATTATTATTGCCAAATTTATATATTTTTAGTCTTTTATTTAGTTCATTGGTTATAAATTACTTTTCTTTTTCTTTTTCTTTTTATGTTTCTAGTTTTGCCAAATTTATATATTTTTAATCTTTTATTTAGTTCATTGGTTATAAATTACTTTTTTTTAATTTTGACAACTTTTTAAATAATTTACTGGGTATTAATCGATTAAAATATGTTTCTAGTTTTGCAAAGCTACAAAATATTTTGTATATAAATTGAGTAAAAATCGAATATTAATATTTTTAGTTTCACCAAGCTCTAAATTATTGAATTAATTTATTTAAAAACAAAAATTATATATATATATATATATATATATATATATATATATATATATATATATATATATACACACACAAAATATTTTTATGTTTCTAGTTTTGCCAAGCTCTGAAATATTTTATATAAATTTATATTTTTTTTATCTTTTTTAGTTCATTGGGTATAAATGACTTTTTTTTTTAATAGTTTTGACAAATTGTTGATTAAAATATGTTTCTAGTTTTACAAAGCTACAAAATATTTTGTATATAAATTGAGTAAAAATCTAATATTAATATTTTTAGTTTCACCAAGCTCTAAATTATTGAATACATTTATTTAAAATGACACGTGTTTCTAGTTTTGCCAAACTTAAAAATATTTTGTGTATAATTTAATTAAAAATTCTGCCAAGCTCTAAAATATTTAATTGGGTATAAATATCTGTTAATCTGTTAAAGTGGCCACGTGTCTGTTGACTCCTGCACACTCCTGGTGTCACTGAGCTCAGATTTGAGGACGGACCCCACAGGCTGCGGTAGCCATGGTAACAGGCCGTGTTGTGTGGGGCGCGGAGGGCCCGTCCCAGCGGGTGGGCCGCTGCTGAAGCGCTCCGCTCCGCTCGCTCCATCCAGTAGAGCAACGTGAATTAATCAGAGGGAATAAATTACTACATGAAAGGGCTGGTTCCCCCGTCCGTGCATATTTGAGGCTGTGCGGCTCTCTGATTTCTACAGATCTGCCTCTTCCACGCTGAAAGCGCATTCCTTGTGATTCCATCTTGAAAATATGATTTCGCTCTGTGACAATCAAAACAGCCTTGTGTTTGCATAGGATTGTGAAACGACACAAGTCCTATTCTGACTTCGCTGCTCATACGTTTTTTTTTTGTGCAGAACACGTCTATGACAGATGAAAATACGGACTGAACTTGCTCTGACGTCTCTGCGTTAGTATAGGTTTGCACTTCAAAAGAAATCATTGTGTAATACACCAGACACTGTAATGTAATCTGACTTTTTATTTTGGTCACACTGGACCATTAACTACAGTGCCTTCATTTTTTTTCACGTTTTGTTGCAGCATTATGTTAAACTGCTTTAAATTAGTTTTTTTTCCACATCAATCTACATCTCATACTCCATAATTATAAAGCACAAAACAGCTTTGTAACAACTTTGCTAATTTATTAGAAAAAAAATGAAAAGATCCCGTTGCATAAGTGTTCATACCCTTTTCAGGGACACTCGAAATTTAGCTCAGGAGCATTCATATTGCTTCTAGATGTTCCTACACTTGAAGTGGAGTTAAACTGTGGCAAATTCATTTGAATGAGTCTGATTTAGAAAAACACACACCTCTCAGAAAAGGTCTAACAGCTGAAAATGCATATCAGAGCAAAAACCAAGTCCTGAGGTCAAGATAACTGCCTGTAGAGCTTCAACTATGGACTGAGTTAAGGGTATGAATACTTATGCAATCTACTTATTTCAGTGTTTTATTTTTAATAAATTTGTCAAATTTGCAAATCTAGTTTTTGCTTTGTCATTATTATGGTGTATGGAGTGTAAATTGATGTGGGGAAAAACTAATTTAAAGCAGTTTAACGTAATGCTGCAACAAAACAAAATGTGAAAAAAAATGAAGGGGTATGAATACTTTTGCAAGGCAATAATTTGCTGCTTATTAATAGTTAGTAGGGATGGGTGATATGGCAAAAATATATCCCGATTTTTCAGAAATATCACAATTTATGATTTTATCGGGATTCAAGACCTTACAAGGTAACAAAATATAAAACAAAAAGAATGGCAGATGTTTAGGCCAAATTGAGCAAAGATAAAAATCTTTGACTACACTGTAAAAAGTTTTCACCAGTTTCAACTTAAAAACCTAAGCTCAGCAGCTGCCTTAAAATGTTAAGTTAAACCAACTTAATCTGGTAAAAACATTTTACAGTGTATATTTGATCTTTGTTTTTAAAAAATAAGAACAAAGATAGGCTACGTGCTACAAATACACATAATATGCAAATAAAACAAACAGTAGATGTATTTATCAGTAACATTCAAGAAACTGAATGAACAAATATAAAAATAAAACACTATATGTGACCCTGGACCACAAAACCAGTCTTAAGTCGCTGGGGTATGTTTGTAGCAATAGCCAAAAATACATTGCATGGGTCAAAATTTTAGATTTTTCTTTTATGCCAAAAATCATTAAGAAATTAAGTAAAGTTCATGTTCCATTAAGATTTTTTGATTAGTAATATGCATTGTTAAGAACTTAATTTGGACAACTTTAAAGGTGATTTTCTCAGTCTTTTTGATTTTTTTTGCATCCTCAGATTTCTGATTTTCAAATAGATGTATCTCAGTCAAATATTGTCCTATCCTAACAAACCATACATCAATAGAAAGCTTATTTATTGAGCTTTCATATGATGTATAAATCTCAGTTTTGTCAAATTTAACCTTATGACTGGTTTTGTGGTCCAGGGTCACATATACACTATATACATAAATTATACATTGACTCTTATTAATGCAACTGTTCTTCAGTCAAGAGCAGTGAGTGATTTCCCTTTGTGTTTGTTTTATTAGCCTAACATCACCCAAAAATTACAATTCTGTCATCATTTACTCCTTCTCTAATTTATTTCTAAGCATAAAATATGTTCAGCATAAAACTTATTTTGAACAATGCGGGTAACCAAACACTTGCTGCTGGTCCCTACTTACTTCTATAGTAATTTATATATTTTTTCCCACTATCAAATTGCTACTGTTATCCACATTCTTCAAAATGTCATCTTTTGTGTTCAGCACAAGAAACAAATCAAGTGAGTGACTAAATTTTGAGGGGAACTGTCTCTTTAATGACAATCAGCAGCATGTTTAGTTCTGTCACTTTAAGAGCTGCATGCATCTAATATACAGGTGCGCATCCGTTTTTCTCTCAACTGTTTACTTTCACTTTGGACATTGACCAAATGTGTTTATATGTAATCCTTGCGTGTTTTGACAGTATTAGCAAATCAGATGAGATATCAGAAGATAGTTTAATCCTATCAGGCGCTGTTTGACAGGTTTTTAGCGCAGACAAAATAACATTATCTTACTAGCAAGGCTTTGAAGCACATGCAAATAATCTACTAAATGTACTTACTCGAATACAAATAAGTGCAGTCTCCCTTAAGTGAATGTATGTTGTGTTGTACAGTATATTGAGCTGAAGGTCAGCACAATATAATGATATTTATTAAAAAGCAGATCGTGGAGGCATTTTAATTAAAATGTATATTATTATTTTCATCAATATTTAAAACAGTTGAGTACATTATGTCAGGATTTGTTGATGAATAGGAATTAGAAATTAATATTTTTATTTAGCAAGGATGCTTTAAATTGATCAAAGTGTGATGATGAAATTACAAAATATTTCTATTTCAGATAAATGCTTCTGAACTTTCTATTAATCAAAGAAACCTGAAAAAATCTACTTGGCTGTTTGTTTTTTGTTTTTTGAGCAGCAAATTAGCATATTAGAATGATTTCTGAAAGATCATGTGACTGGAGTAATGATGCTAAAAATGAGCTTTGAAATCACAGGAATAAATTACATTTTACAATATATTCAAATAGAAAGCAGTTATTTTAAATAGCAAAAATATTTCAAAATTTTACTGTTTTGCTGTACTTCGGATCAAATAAATGCAGGCTTGGTGAGCAGAGAGAGAAAAGTCTTTGAACATTCCTAGTTTTGCCATGCTCTACAATATTTTATTGGCTTTAAATTGAGTACAAATCCTCATCCAGTAAATCATGAACCACTGGGAAAGTCATGGACCTTTTGCATATAGTTGTGGAAAATAGAAGTCAGGTTGAGTCAGTGTTGAGTATGTTAGTCAACACATCAAAATAATAATAAAGAGCACTTGTTTAAAGCAGAACAAAGGATTTCTAAAACAATTATTCAAAACTCACATTTAATCTTTTAATTAAAAAGCAAAAGTTTTCAAAGTGTGTCTTTAAGGCGAGACACTGCAGGTGAATAGGTTAAAAAAATTAAGTGATATTTATGACCTTACTTACATTGATAGTTGCAAACATTTTTTGTATTACACGTTTTCTAAAATGTAAGGTTTAAATATGCAAATGAGGCATTATTTAATGAAATATGCACTAGTTTGCATACATTTCTAGTACAAAAATGTTTAAATGTTTAATTTTTTTGACATATTAGAGTAAAATGTTTTTAGAGAGGGGATTTTGGGTCTCATTTCGTCAGGACATAATTCAGAAAAAAATTAGAACAGACAGAAAACACTATTTTTGCCATTTTTGGGGGAATAAAATGTATAAAATCAAGCAAATTATATCTGAACAAATCCCTCTGTAAAAACCTTCAGGATATAGACAGGAATAAAAATGTAAAGTTTGGTGTGTGTAAGAGCTACTGAATTGGAGATTTATGGCTCAGTGTAGGAGAAAAAACTCAACGGCCTTTAAAAATATGGATTGTAATTGAAATCTATTGACACAAATAGATAAAGTGCTACAAAAGAAACACTTAACAGTGTCTTATGGATGTTTTCTCTCCACTAGTCTGAAAAAGCAATTGATAAAAAAACAAAAAGCACAGAATCTCGAACTTCATAGGTGCGAGAAAAAACAGCGTTTTTGTACACTTAGGTGGCTTTCTAAAAGTAAAATGATTTAAAAAATAATCTTGATGTGTGCTACAAGTGCACATTCAATACAATCAAGCACAAGAAGCTAAAAGTGATGTGAACTGAAAATAAGTTTTGTATGTTTATGACTGAACGTATGGATGAAGCGTGATAACCTCGTCTGTGAGTTCAGTGTTAAAACTTGTCTGTTTCTCTGTGTTTTGCGAGTGTATTAGGTGTTAGTCTCACACTTCCCCCCCGTCCTTCTTCAGGCTCAAGCCTTTGATGTTGTAGCCATTAGTAAAGAGCCCTCCAATGACACTTCCTCACACACACACACACACACACACACACACACTCCTTTTCCCAGAGGCATTACCACCAACAGTTCCCGTCTGCCTCACCTCAACTCATCCAGTCTCTGGTCTCTTTCATCTGTGGCTACTGCGCTGTTGTGATGCTGTAATTATCATCATCGTAACTGCCGGCAACAGAGCTGTGAAGGAAAGGTGTGTACGATAAGTCCAAACAGCCACGGGTCTCGTGCCGCCTTGGGAAGCTCCGGCGTACCAGATCGGGAAGCCGTAATTATGACGTGATGTGCGTTCGAACCGTTTCAGATGTGAAAAAACGAGCAGTTCATGTTTGCTAATCAAGAATCGGCGGCAGCCGAGAATGATGGGAACATAGTGTAGGTTTTGTTGACTTATTAACACACATTGCCAGATTTATTGCTTTATAGCAACATAATGCAAAATGCACCATTGCAAATAACCAACTAGATATGTACATTTCCTGAAGAAAATGTGAGTGGTGCTTGCTGTGGCAAAACTCGGCCCTCAGTTGCTATATGCTAACATGACTAGCATGATGCTAGCAACATGACTAGCATGATGCTAGCACCAAGGCTAACATGACTAGCATGATGCTAGCAACATGCTAACATGACTAGCATGATGCTAACAACATGCTAACATGATTAGCATTATGCTAGCAACTTGTTTACATTACTAGCATGATGCTATCAACATGACTAGCATAATGTTAGCAACATGCTAGCATGACTAGCATTATGCTAGCATGACAAGCATGATGCTAGCAAGATGCTAGCACCAACTCCCATGTCTCTACGATATTCTGATGCAAAGATATAGATCTTGCAAAATGGTTGCTAGGGTACTCTATTTAGTTGCTAGGGAGTGGCCAATGATGATACTCCAAAGTCGGCTTGCCAGTATGAATGATATAAACCAACCCCCATGTCTCTATGACATTTAATTTTCTACTATGGTAATTCACATAGGGATTTTGCATTGAACATAACTTTGCATTACAGTGTCATAGAGACATGGGGGCGGGCTCATTTTACTCAGACAACCAATCAGACTCTCCGGGTAACTGTGAAGCTGTCAAGCCACGCCCTAGCAACCATTTACAGCACCCTAGCAACTAATCCCATAGACTGCTATTATAATGACCCATATGGATATCTTTGGATCACAGTGTCATAGAGACTTGGGGGTGGGCCCGTTTGATCCGGGCCAATCATGAATCACCAATGACACTTCCTATCCACGACCTAGCAACCATTATCAAGCACCCTAGCAACCAAAACCCACACAGGCATATCTTCAAATCAAAGGGTTTTCATGGGACGTCCCTTACCATAGAAAGTCAATGGGGCAATAACCAATTAAGGTTAATTTGGTAACACTTTAAACCTTTATGCATAATGCATTAAAAAATATTCCTATGTAGGTTTAATGCATTATGCATTCTCATAAGTGTAATGTAAAGAAAGTATAATGCATTAAAAAGTATTTCCTAATGTACGTTTAATGCATTATGCATTTTTATAAGCATAAGTTTATTTCTGAGAAATTTGAGATAAAAAGTCGCAATTGGGAGGTATAAACTTGCAATTCTAAGAAATAAAGTCAGTTTTGTGTGATATAAACTCTGAATATAAAAAAAAATCTCGCGATTCTTTATTTATTTCTTGCAATTGTGAGTTTATACCACTCAATTCCTGGAAAAAAACGTCAGAATTGTAAGTTTATATGACACGATTCTGAGAAAAAAGTACAAATTGCGAGATATAAGCTCATAATTCGATTTTTGTAACTTGCCATTGCAACTTTTTATCTCATAATTCTGACTTTTTTTCAGAATTGTCATATAAACTTAAACAGAAGACTTTTTTCTAAATTGTTTCACAATTGTGAGGTATAGTCAGAATTGCAGGATATAAACTCATAAGTCCGACTTTTTTCTCTCAATTGCAAGTTTGTATCTTGCGATTCTGGCTATTTTTTTAATATTAATTGTGAGATATAAATTCACATTTGCGACTTATAAAATCAGAATTGCAGGATCTAAACCCAAAATAGTAAGATTGCGAAATATAAGCTCATAATTCGGACTTTTTTTCAGAATTGTGTCATAAAAATTCGCAATTGCGAGAAAAAAGTCGCAAATACCTTTTAGTTTTTTATTGAGTGGTGGAAACGGGCTTCCATAAGAAAATAGTTAAGAACATTCTTAAAGGTAGAAAATAAAAAAGTAGCAGTTCCGGTCTTGAGATTATGCTTTATTTTCAGTCTACTGTAATTAAAATCCTCTTCAAAAAAAAAACCTAGAGAAATACCCTTAGACTATTTCAATCATCACTTTTGTCACAGACATATTTAAGGCATGTCTGTGCGTAAGCAAATTAATTTTTTTTCAGCATTTCCAAGTAATATTGAGTCTGAAGATGGGTTTTTTTTGCTCTGGTGAGGTGTTTCCCTTCTGGCACCGAAGCCAGTCTCAGAAATACCCGGCAAATTCAAAGCGTTTCTTAAAGTGAAGTTTCATTTTGACTAGTGTTGACTTGTGTGGTGTTTGATGTGCGACTGTCATCTTTGATTTACGGTCTGTTTGTTTTGCTGCTTTTATTTGCCTTCTCCCTAAATGGCTTTGTCTGGTTTTAAAGCGACTGTGTTTCTGTGATTTATTCCAATAATAATGCTCTATTTGAATCCTACTTGTGTCGGATTCCTCCAAACCACAGGACAAACAATCGCGGAGCTGTTTTCTAGTACGCGTCCCGTAGAAGCGCAGGGAGGGGAGTGTTTTTGATAGGATTGGGACGCTTGCGGGTCTGTGTGTAGTTATTTGTCTTCATGTCGTCTCGTACACTGTAAACAAGACGATTTCTCATCGTCTAGAGTTATTGCTTCGAAGCGTCACGCTGTAATGAATAAGCTTTTCTTTGTTTGCTGGCACTTTATCAGTCATCTGGGTTTAGCGAGCCAAGCTTTATTAAATTATTTTGAAGAATGCATAATTGAAGCCATTATATCGTCATTTCTGCTGTATGAAGATGGACTTCATAAAACACACAGACTGTTGCTGGCTATAAATTATTGTGCAATTATGTTTATGCTCACAGACTATTATACAAATTCCCTATTAATGCATTGAATGTGGGCATGTGTTTACTTATGTAACCATATTTTGGGAACAAATTTGTACCAAGAATTGAGCTTTTTGTGGACGTCCTCATTCATAAAAAACAGTATTATTGCAAAGATGTAAAATGTTTCCTGTTAGGGTGCACCAGTCAAAATATTTTGAACAGTAAGATTTTTAATGTTTTTTTAAAGACGTCTTTTCTGCTCACCAAGCCTGCATTTATTTGATCTAAAGCACAGCAAAAAAAACTGTAAAATTCTGAAATGTTTTTACTATTTAAAATAACTGCTTTCTATTTGAATATATTTTAAAATATAATTTATTCATTCATTTCAAAGCTGAATTTTCAGTATCATTACTCGTCTTCAGTATCACATGATCCTTCAGAAATCAGAAAATTATTATAATTATTATTATGTTGAAAACAGCTGAGTAGAATTCTTTCAGGTTTCTCTGATGAACAGAAAGATTAGAAGAACCGCATTTATCTTTTGTAACATTATAAATGTCTTTATCATCACTTTTGAGCAATTTGAAGCATCCTTGCTTAATAAAAGTATTAATTTCTATCATTTATTTCCTCCAAAATATGCTGACTCCAAGCTTTTGAACAGTATAGTGTACAGTATAACATTACAAGTGTTTTATTTTAGATAAATGGTGACTTTGGATTTTTATATTAATCAAAGAATCCTAAAAAGAATGAACTCAGCTATTTTACATATTGATATATTAATGATAAAACGTTGGATAATAATACAAATCAGCTTATTAGAATGATCATGTCACATGATCATGTGACACTAAAGACGAGTAATGATGCTGAAAAATTCAGCTTTGATCACAGGAATAAATTACATTTTAAAATATATTCAAATCGAAACCAGTTATGTTAAATAGTAAAAAATATTTCAAAATTTTGCTGTACTTTGCATCAAATAAATACAGGCTTGGTAAGCAGAAAAAAGCATCTTTAAAAAACATTACAGATCTTTTGACTGGTGGTGTATATATAAAAACAATACCACTCTATGCAATTTCCCCATTTAGATGGTTGAATAAATATGCGTGTGTGCTTTAAAAACAGATTTAGTCTTTTCTGTAAATAATGTCAACCTACTTGCATTGAAAACGCAGTGATAAATTTATTGCACCTTTTCACTGCAAAAAATGATTTTTTCAAAAAGTCTAAAAGTTCTTAAATCATGAAAGATTTTCTAAAGGGAAAAAAACAATCCAAAATGAAGTGCATTTTGCTTGAAATAAGCAAAATAATCTGCCAATGGGGTAAGAAATTATTTCAAACAGAACCCCATTGGCAGATTATTTTGCTTGTTTCAAGCTAAAATGCACTTAAATTTGACTTGTTTTTTCTGAAAACACTCGTCTAGAATTAAAAAAATTATTTTTAGATCGTCTAGAATTAAAAAATAATTTTTTGATATTTTGGCTGGAAGCAAGATAAAAAAAAATCTAAGTAAGAAAAGCATACTTGCAGTGCTGGACGGTGCACTTGTGAATTCGAATTTGTGGAAACTCGAAAGAAATCGAGTAGAAATGAAATGCATGCAAACCAAAAGAAAACAGTATTGAACAGATAATCAAGACTTGTTTTATATTGCATCCTAATCTGCTTGTCTAATAATCCTTGCATTGTGTGTTACAACAATTGATGACTCTTTGACGGATTTCTCTTTGTAATAAAAGCATAAATGTAAATGGAGATGGACTTTAGACCCTTTCCAAAACTTGCAAGCATGCATGTATTTCTCCAAATCTGTCAAGTAGTAATATGCATGAGCATTTGTGAAGTCAGAGGTCCAGGAGAGGTCTTGGTCTCTTCATCACGCGTGTGTGTTGACGGAGGGGGCCGGCGGCTGGGGGTTGAGTGTGTTTAAACGTGCCTCTGTTGTTATGTCTGCGTCTCCTTTGAAGTTCCTCAAACCTCCAACTAAGTGGCACTCATTTTCCCCATCTCACAGATCTGGCCGAATTATTTCCAGATTGTGGCGCGGTGTCAGGCATAACGCGGCTTCGGCGGCATCGCTATAACGTCTTGACTGATTTCAGACGGAAGCGTCGAAATGAAATTGACCTCGATTCTAATAAACCCACACAAGACAACAGGAATAGAGACAGCCTTTAAAGACCACTGTGGAAATTTTGCTTATCTCACTTTCACTCAGTCAGGAAGTGGAGTTTTTTCTCAGTTACAGTAATCTCAAGCGCAGACGAGTGCCCCTCGCTGTTTCTTTTTTTTTTTTCTTTAGGGTATCCAAACAACATTCTGGAAGTGTTGAGGTTCACCTTCATTCGTTTGTGTGTCCAGTATCTAAAAGAGATCTGATGCATGATCTCATCTCATCTCTTCGTGATTCTTCATGCAGATGCTGGTAGAATGGCATCCTTTAATGTGGTGAGGCACTAAAAAAAATTGAAGGGTGAGATTGACTAAACTGTGATGTTTAATTAGCACTTCTCTGATGGAGCGTTTTGACTGTGTCAGTGGCTGGTAAACATGTCAGCTGTGACTCTAGTGTTGGATGAACAATATTGTTTTCTGGGTTTAAAAGTGAAAGCCGTCATCTATTACTCACCCTCACGTTGTTTCAAACCTATATGTGTTTCTTTCTTGTTGTGAACACAAAAGACTTCATACTAGGGCTGGGCTGATAAACGACATCATATCGAATCGCGATCAAATTTATGTTAATAACGATGATAGGCTCTAGACATTTTTTGCTCGATATGGATTAATCTAAGAGCCAATCACACAGCAGAAATATGCGACAACAGCCAATCAGCGTGCAGCGTGCGTGTGCACGTCAAAGTACAAAGTTCATTTCCTACAGCACTTTGCGAAGCAAACTTAACATCAGGACGACAAAAAAAAGAGAGAGAGGAAGCAGCGACGAAAGTGAAACTAACTTCGAGTTATTATCCAAAGATGTTGAAATTGTCGACAAAAAAGGTAGCACGAATTCCGTTATATAAGTGGTTTGGCTACCTGAAAAGTGACTCTTAGCTCAGCTGAGAGTTTGGCGCGATTGTTAAAACTGAAACCGAAAGCAAAAAACGCACGCGCATTCAAAAGCAATTTTAATCCCCCCAATGCACTCAAATTAGGCTACTTGACATATCTAGGCTGTTATTAGTATGTAGGCTATGATAGGTTGTGTATGTCTATAGCTCTGTATCATGCTTGAAATATCCGTCTCTATTTGCACTTTGAATATTTAGAGAGTAGCCTACTTAGATTATGGCTGAATTGTCTGCACTTAATACGATTAAGAAAGAACCGTGTCGTAATTTTTTGTTATTTATACTGTAGATTGTTTCAAAATGCAGCGGTTGCCTCTAATTTAAATAGCTCAACCTATAATAGAGAAAATAAACAATTGTGTTAATAATAATAAATAAATAAATAATTGTTACAAATTATGTTTTTACAATAATTTTATGTTTACATTTTGTACATTTACTCTCATTTACCATACTCTGTCACAACTTTTATTTTTTTAATTTATTTTAGTAAGTTGTTTTAATTTTTAAGGCCAAATCTGTAATCTGTTTTTGTTAATAAACTATACTTTAAATGTAATTTAATGAACCCTTTAATTTTTGTGGCTTTAGTCATTGTTGGGATACTATTTGAAAGCTGGCAACATCAACAGCTTATATCGAAATGTATATCGTTATCGTTCAATATGGGAAAAAATTATCGAGATTACATTTTTGCCATATCGCCCAGCCCTACTTTTAAGTATGCTTGAACTTATACTTCATAGTCAAAGTATATTTGATTTTGAGCTCTACTTGTGTTCTGTGTTTTCATTGTTGTATGCTAGGGGCTGTTACACTGTTACATTTTTTTAATTTAACCTGTTATCAATATCCTTTTTTTTTACAGCCGCAATTTAAGTGTTTATATTACAAAAATGACTGAAAAAAATGAAGAAAAAATCATAAAAAAGTGCAATAGGCAATTTTATTCAATACATTTTTAATCAAATAAATCTTTAAAAATGTATTTAATCTAAAAAATTAAATTTCAAACAATTTTAGGTACATAAAATGTATTTTAAAAATCATATTTTTTTAAAAATAAACGTTATATTCGGCTTCGGTTTTCATCTAGATTTCAGTTTTGATGGAAATTAATTTCTGTGCATTACTATAAACAAAAAAAGCCATTCAATGTCCATAGATTTGTTAGAAATTAATAACTTTGGAAAGAAGCATTTCGCAAGATATATTGCATTTTTATAATATTTTTTAATTAGCCGGTTATCAATATCCTTTTTTTTTTTTTTTACAGCCACAATTTAAGTGTTTATATTACAAAAATGAATGAAAAAAATGAAGAAAAAATCATAAAAAAGTGCAATAGGCAATTTTATTCAATACATTTTTAATCAAATAAATCTTTAAAAATGTATTTAATCAAAAAAATAAAATTTCAAACAATGTTAGGTACATAAAATGTATTTTAAAAATCATATTTTTTAAAATAAACTTTATATTCGGCTTCAGTTTTCATCTAGATTTCAGTTTTGATGGAAATTAATTTCTGTGCATTACTATAAACAAAAAAAGCCTTCAATGCCCATAAATTTGTTAGAAATGAATAACTCTGGAAAGAAGCATTTTGCAAGATATATTGCATTTTTATAATATTTTTTTATTTAACCGGTTATCAGTATCCTTTTTTTTTTTTTTTTTTACAGCCACAATTTAAGTTGAATCATATTACAAAAATGAATTGGAATAGAAACAATCATCAAAAAAATATTGTGCAATTTTAATGTTTGTACAATTAAGTTTTTTATTAAATACATTTGTAATCAAATCAATCTTTAAAAAAAATATTTAATTAAAACAATCATATTTTAAATAATTTTAGGTGCATAAAATCTATTAAAAAAATTATATTTTTTAAAATAAACTTTATATTCGGCTTCAGTTTTCATCTAAACGTCGTGTTTTGATAAAAATTAATTTCTGTGCATTGCTATAAATAAAAAATGTTATGTAATATGTAAATGTTATGTCACGTTTACTTTAAAAAAGCCATTCAATGTCCATAACTTGTTAGAAATGAACAACTCTAGAAAGAAGCATTTTGCAAGATATATTGCATTTTCATAATACTTTCTATTTAGCCAGTAAGCAATATCCTTTTTTTTTTACAGCCACAATTTAAGTGTTTATATTACAAAAATAAATGAAAAAAATGAAGAAAAAATCATTAAAAAGTTGTCTAATGTGCAATTTTATTTAATACATTTTTAATCAAATAAATCTTTAAAAATGTATTTAATCAAAAAAATAAAATTTCAAACAATGTTAGGTACATAAAATGTATTTTAAAAATCATATTTTTTAAAATAAACTTTATATTCGGCTTCAGTTTTCATCTAGATTTCAGTTTTGATGGAAATTAATCTCTGTGCATTACTATAAACAAAAAAAGCCTTCAATGCCCATAAATTTGTTAGAAATGAATAACTCTGGAAAGAAGCATTTTGCAAGATATATTGCATTTTTATAATTTAAGTGTTTATATTGCAAAAGTGAAACAATTAAAAATCATTAAAAAGCTGTCTAATGTGCAGTTTTAATGTTTTAAAGTCATTTTTTTAATGAAATACATTTTAAATAAAATAAATATTTTAAAAAAAATTATAATTTTAATACATTAAATTTATTTATTTTTTAATTCAGTTTTTCTTTTTCTTTTTTTAAATATAAATATTTAGGTGCATTACTATCCGAATGCTGTCAGGTTACTGTTACTTCCTGTGCATGCTTTTTCCTCAGTTCAACTTGTTGTGGTAAGACCATAATTTGAAATGTGAACTTTCTTGTTTAAGGATGTTCATGCATGTTTTTCTATTGCGCTGTTGTGAGTAGATGTCACTCACAACTACTACAGCACTCCTAAATATACTTCCTCCAGGCGTTATCATAGAGACCAAAGGTTCGTGTGATTCAGCGTTCTTGACCACATCAATGGCAACATAAAGCGAGTAAAACGATCGCGCTCCATTCAGACGCGTGGAGCACAACACATCAGTGCTCAAACAGGAGATTAAAGACGTAACACTCAAAGCGCTCGCTTCCAAAAGGTCCTCTAATTTCCGCTTCAAAAAAGCACTTAGATTTTTAAAGCAAAGAATACATTAGACGGGACGGCGTTTGAGACCGGAGGAGCCCGCGGGTCGTGCTCTCCATCAGTGGTCAGTATTAAAGGACAGAGCCCTCAGAACAAGTCATGCCTGCATTGTCGTTCAAAGAAACACCGGATAAAAGGAAAGAACCGTATGCAAATAGATGTTGTGCTCTGATATATAATAGCCATGCTTGTTTGATGCCATATTTATGCTTAGGAGGAGAAAAAACATTGTGTTGTTCATCAGGAACTAATCACTGGAATCCCCTCAGGAAGATTTCTTTTTGTCTTTTTAAGATGCAAAATGTGGACATTTAGGAAATCACTTCTTTAGTGGATGGAGATGTGCAAAGTTGAAGTTCTCAGTCGTTGTGGTCATGCACACTGCAAAAAATGCTTTTCTTACTTAGATTTTTTTGTCTCGTTTCCAGCCAAAATATCTACAAATTCTTGAATCAGGACGGATTTTCTAGACAAGTAAAAATTTGTGTCTTGTTTTTAGTAAAGCAAGTCAAAATGAAGTGAGTTTTTGCTTAAAACAAGCAAAATAATCTGCCAATGGGGTAAGAAAAATAATCTAGTTGTCTGCTTGAAATAAGATTATTTTTCTTACCCCATTGGCAGATTATTTTGCTTGTTTTAAGCAAAAAACTCACTTAGTTTTGACTTGTTTTTACTAAAAACGAGATAATAATTTTTACTTCCTAATCAAGATTTTTTATATATTTTGGCTGGAAACAAGACAAAAAATCTAAGTAAGAAAAGCATTTTTTGCAGTGTATGAGATCAGGGCTTCAATGATCAATAATTTCTCTGAAATTCAAGATGTAAACAAGCAAAAAAATGCCCCTGCTAAAAAAAAAATGAAGAGAAATGTGATCTAAAAAAGAAATTAAAAGCGTTGATTTCAGCATTAAATTTAGATCTTATGTTGCAAATGTTATGATTTTATGCATTGTTTTTGTGCCAAAAATGCTTTTCTTAGTTTGATTTAGTTTTTCTAAAATCAAGATTTTCTAGACAACTAAAACTTTTTTTTTTTTTTTTTTCAGAAAAAACAAGCAAAATCATCTGCCAATGGGGTAAGCAAAAAATCTTATTTCAAACAGAAAACAATTGTCTTACCCCATTGGCAGATTATTTAGCTTGTTTCAAGCAAAAACTCACTTAATTTTGACTTGTTTTTTCTGAAAAAAAAAAATTGTCTAGAAAATCCTTGATTTAAGAATTTTAAATGTTTTGGATGGAAACGAGACAATCTAAGCAAGAAAAGCTTTTTTACACTGCAAAAGTGTCAGAAATGACAACATGCAGATACATTGTAAATAAGAGATTTGATTTTTCAGCGTGTATGAATGTTTTGAGTGCAGAACTCATGCTGAACTGATGTTATTGAGCGCTTCAATGATGGAAAATGTTCTTTGCTCACTTTATTCCCAGTTAAAATAACCATTTTTTGTGCATTTCTTAAAGTTATCAATGTGTCTTGATTTTACTCATAAGTCTTAATTTTATAATGCATAAAAATGCTATCAATTTTGCAATGCAATGCAATGAATAAATAAATAAATGAATAATTTTTACAAAATCAAGAGTGACAAAAATGCACTTTAGAGAATTATGTGCAAGACACTTTTTGTTACTTACACTACCAGTCAACAGTTTTTCAACAGTAAGATGTTTTTAAAGAAGTCTCTGCTCAGCAGGCCTGCATTTGTTTGATCCGAAGTACAACAAAAACAGTAAAATTGTGAAATATTTTTACTATTTAAAACAACTGCTTTCTATTTGAATATATTTTGAAATGTAATTTATTCCTGTGATTTCAAAGCTGATTTTTCATTCATTCAGTCACATGATCCTTCAGAAATCAGTCTAATATTCTGATTCGCTGCTCAAAAAACATTTATTATTGTTGTTTTTAAATTGAAAACAGCGGAGTGGAATTTTTTTAGGTTTCGTTGATGAATAGAAAGTTTATAAAAACGACATTTATCTGAAATAGTAATCTTTTGTAACATAATAAAGTCTTTATCATCACTTTTGATCAATTTAAAGAAAAAAAAGTATTAATTTCTATAATTCTATAATTTCTCCCTCCTCTCTTATTTCAGATGAATGCTAATCTTTGGATCTTTCTATTCATCAGAGAATCCTGAAAAAATGTACACAACTGTTTTAAATATTGCTAATATTATTTTTAAGCAGCAAATCAGCATATTAGAATGATTTCTGAAGGATCATGTGACGCTGAAGACTGCAGTAACGATGCTGAAAAATTCAGCTTTGAGCACAGAAATAAATTACATTTTAAAATATATTCAAATAGAAAGCAATTATTTTAAATAGTAAAAATATTTCACAATTTTTCAGCTTGTGCTATACTTTGGATCAAATAAATCCAGGCTCAGTGAGCAAAAGAGACTTCTTTAAAAAACATTAAAAAATCTATTGTATTTGTTATGCAAACTGGCCATAGAAAATGCTTGAGTATGCAAATGAACTTCACGTTAACATAGATGATTTATTGTTGCGTCGATTATTTTTGTGGCTTCGATTCCTGGGTGTTTAATGCTGATTGCCCATTAGACAGAAAAGAGGAGAATGGACTTTGCACATAAATGTAGCCACACGTGGCAAATCTGTCAAATAGTGTAGGAAACGCAGTCTGAAAGTCTCTCACACATGTGCACGGCTCTCAGATGAAAAGACGGCCATATGAAAGGCTCGGCAGTCAGAGGTTTGGCCAAGAAATGCAGCTACTTCCAGCCATGCAACCGCCATGACACATCGTGTCAAACAACATGCTGTTAGCATTAGCAAACTGGATTTCACATGAGTTATTGAAGGCCATTTGTAAACACAGACATGAAAGCAAACAAGCTCTTGTGCTGCTGGCCTTGATCATCAAAGGCGTATCGATCAAATGGCTCCTTCCCATTGATTCCTTCAGCAAATGTATTCAACATCCGACACGCTCGCACGCCGCCTTTCAAGCATCAGACTTCAACTGACCGGCGTCTTATTGTGTGTGTTTTCTTGCAGTCCAACAAAGTGTCGGTGGTCCAGCAGGGGATGCATCCTCTGACGCCGCTGCTGCCCTACGATCACTTCAGCCCCAGTCCTCCACACATTCCCACAGACGTCAGCCAGAAATCAGGTAACATGATCAAAAGATACCACTGCATTTGAAGCAGTAACACAGCGAATACACAAACACCAGTGATGTTGTTTCTCATTATGTCCCTTTAAACCTGTGAGCTGAGGTCCCTTAGTGAAACTCAGAAACATTGCAGAATAGTTCTGTCTACACTGCAAAAAATGCTTTTCTTACTCAGATTTTTTTTTGTCTTGTTTCCAGACAAAATATCTGAAAATTCTTAAATCAAGTAAAAATTATTGTCTTGTTTTCAGAAAAAACAAGCCAAAATTAAGTGTGTTTTTGCTTAGAACAAGCAAAATAATCTGCCAATGAAAAATAATCTTATTTTAAACAGAAAACTAGATTATTTTGCTCACTCCATTGGCAGATTATTTAGCTTGTTTCACTTGTTTTTTCTGAAAAGTTTTACTTGATTTAAGAATTTTTTTGATATTTTGGCTGGAAACAAGACAAAAAAAATCTAAGAAAGAAAATTGTTTTTTGCAGTGTAGCAAATGGCATCTTCAATATGTATTATAAATATGGCTTTTGAACGTTTTTTCAATTATTAGTCTAGTTTGAAAACAGAAACATTGCAGAATAGTTCTGTCTACACCAGTTTTGTTTTCGTCGACGATGACGATGACGAAATCATTTTATTGAGGCCACTTTTTTTCATGATGATAACGAGACGATGACAAGATAAAAATGGCTCTTTGATGACTAAAACATGACGAGATGTGTGTGAGTTTTCGTTGACGAGACGAGAATAGACGAAAATGTTAGTTGCTGGTCCGTCAGACGTTTAAAATGCATGCCATTTCTGCTTATTGTGTATGCCAATTAAAACCGAAAAAGTATCTGCCGCTATGGCAAGCTGTTTTAGCATTAAATACTCTTTGCCGTACTAGTATGGCAAGCCGTTTTAGCATTCTATCCTTGTTTGGTTACGCTCAACACGTCACTCAGAGACAGACGATTAACCATGATGGCAGCAGTTTGCACACAGGGTGGTCTCAAACGGCGAGAGGACCTTTGGGTGTATTTCAAATATATGTCTTTCATGTCTAAAACCATTCCTTCATTATTGTAATTACTGGTGAAAATAGTCGATCCGGAAGCTCACATTGAGTTGAACTATAGATCTGCTATTTTCAGAACTTATAAGTGACACTACCCAACAGCAAAATACTTATTGACCTACATTAATTTGTTAAAAGACTACTTTCCCCCCTTTTTTTTTTTTTTTGACTAAAACTAGACTAAAATCTTTTTGACTTTTCGTCGACTAAAATTGGACTAAAGCTATCACATTTAGAAGTGACTAAAATTTGACTAAAACTAATAAGCATTTTAGTCCAAAAGACTAAATCTAAGATGGTTGTCAAAAACAACACTGGTCTACACTGCAAAAAAGGCTTTTCTTACTCAGATTTTTTGTCTTGTTTCCAGCCAAAATATCACAAAATTCTTAAATCAAGTAAAAATGATTGTCTTGTTTTCAGAAAAAACAAGCCCAAATGAAGTGTGTTTTTGCTTAGAACAAGCAAAATAATCTGCCAATGGGGTAAGAAAAATAATCTTGTTTCAAACAGAAAACTAGATTATTTTGCTCACTCCTTTGGCAGATTATTTAGCTTGTTTCAAGCAAAACACACTTAATTTAAAAAAAAATTCTGAAAACAAGACAATAATTTTTTCTTTGATTTAAGAATTTTTTTGATATTTTGGCTGGAAACAAGACAAAAAAATCTAAGTAGGAAAATTATGTTTTGCAGTGTAGCAAATGGCATCTTCAGTATGTATTATAAATATGCCTTTTGAACGTTTTTTCATTTCTCAATCTAGTTAAAGTGCTGTTCAAAATTTTGGGATCACTAAGATTTTTAGTGTTTTTAAAGGTCTCTTATGCACATCGAAATTTAACTTATTTGATCAAAAATACAAAAAAACTAAATTAAAAATTATGATATATTATTGCAATTTAAAATCACACTTTTCTATTTTAATATACTTTAAAATATAATTTATTTCTGTGATGTAAAGCTGAATTTTCAGCATCATTACTCAAGTGTACTTCAGAAATCATTCTATTACACTGATTTATAATCAGTGTTGGAAATAACTAGCTTATAATTTTTTTTTTGTGGAACCTGTGATACTTTTTCAGGATTCTTTGATGAATAAAAGTTCAAAACAGCATTTATTCAAAATAGAAATCTTTTCACTCAAAGTCTTTGCTATCATTTTTATCAATTTAACACATCTTTGCTAAATAAAAATATTGATAAAAACATTGATATTCTTAGTAATATTTTACGATGAACATTTACTGAAGCAAACTTAGGTTCAAACTTGATTATCCAGGCATAATTTTGTATTTGTTCATCTCTCAGTCATCATTGAATTGCATTGCATTTCATTGTATTGCACTGTAAAATGTTAAGCAGGAAAAACTGTTTTTAACATTGAAAATGATAAGTAGCATGATGAATAATGATCAGTATATTAGAATGATTTCTGAAGGACACTGACACTGAAGACTGGAGTAATGATGCTGAAAATTCATCTTTGATCGCAGGAATAAATTACCTTTTACAATACGTTTGCTCAGAAAACAGTTATTTTAAATGATAATATTTTTTTTACAATATTGCTGTTTTTTCTATATTTTAATCTTTTAATCTAAAAGATTTAAAGTTTGTTCACTTTAGACAGTGCTTAACTAATTTCTGTAAGGTGTTTAACAAATGATGTAAGGTTTGTGCCAATGCTGCTCCAAACTAACAGTATTGCTGATTACCAAAATCATTTTTTAGCCTTCTGTATTGGTTAGTCCTCCAAAACGCATAAGCTCTTTAGTAACAGTAGGCTATTTTTAATTCTATAATTATTGCTGTTATCTATGTAAAAAAAAATAGTCAAACACTTTATAGTGTTTATCTTCAGATATTTGTCTTTTCTTTTGAATGAAGCACTATTTTCATAACATTCAGTTGATGTGTTTGTTTAAAGAACTATGGGCAGGATGTTGAATATTGTGATTTTTGTCAATAATTTTTTTTTAAGATAATTAATTGGAAAAATAATCGACCAACTAATCGATTATCAAAATAAGCTTTAGATGCAGCCCTATATTTCCTACATCAAGCCTTTATGGCTCATATATTATGATATAGTGAGAATATGGGGGAAAAACAGCTCAGAGATCTTAGAAACTGAGCAAAAAATGCAGTTTTCTGCAGATGATGATATTTATATGGACCACATTGGTTGAACAGCTTTATAACAGTATAGACACCTACATTGGGCAGAATGTGGAATAGTGTGTTTTTGTCAATAAAAAATAGGATTTTTAAAGCCAATTGATCGATTAATCGGAAAAATAATCGACCAAAATAATCGATTATCAAACTAATTGTTAGATGCGGCCCTATATTTCCTACACCAAGCCTTTATGGCTCATATATTATGATATAGTGAGAATATGGGGGGAAAACAGCTTAGAGATCTTAGAAACTGAGCAAAAAATGCTACTTTTTGCAGATGCTGATATTTATATGGACTACATTTTTTGAACAGCTTTATAACAGTATAGATACCTACATTGGGCAGAATGTGGAATAGTGTGATTTTTTTTTTAGCCAATTAATCGATTAATCAAAAAAAAAAAAATCAACCGAATAATCGATTACCAAAATAATCACTAGTTGCAGCCCTAATGAAATATGACACTCAGAAAGACTCAAGCAAACCTGAGCTTGTTCGCTGGATGACTAGTCGTCTAGTCGCGTGTTATGACCCATCCTCACTACAGGAATGAGTTCATGGCACCTGCTTAATCACTTTCAAATTGATTGTTGATAAAGGAAATTGAGTATGAACAACAGATGCATGCACATTTCCCATTGCATGTAGTTAAAGGGATAGTTCACCCAAAAATGAAAATGTGATGTTTATCTGCTTACCCCCAGGGCGTGCAAGATGTAGGTGACTTTGTTTCCTCGGAAAAACACAAACGAAGATTTTTAATGAAAACCGGTGCAGTTAGTTGAAGGAGATTTTTATGTCTATTTGAAGAGGTTGATGGCTGGACTGTGGGTCAGACACCTGTCCTCATGACAACTCTCTTCATTGTGTGAGTAACTCAGTCAACTGTGCCAAACTCAACCACCGTGACCCACTGCGCTCACATGATGATGTTGACAAGGGTCTGAAATGTGTCATGACTTTACATCCAGGTAAAGTACATGGTGAAAGCACAAACATTGAACGTTTGAACCTCTGCCGCTTACTGTATGTGAAGGGTTTGTGTTTTACTGTACTTTTGTTTGATATCCTCCTGATGGTGTTTTCTGCGCTTACGGTCCAGTCATCTCAGGCATCGGTTTGATCGGTTTCACTTTCGTGCAGTCTTATATTGTTTTAAAAGCAACCCGTTCGCCGTCTAAGTTTTCCATCTAGAATTGCTCATTTTATCTGCTGCTGGAGGCACTGGGAATGTTTCCACGGCTTTTTGAAAATGAGTTATTGTAAGAAATGTTCACTTGCGGTCATAATCAAGTCATAACACTTTGTTGATTTGCAGTTAAAAAATAAATGCATTCATATGCATGTCAAAAGTTTGGAAACATTATGATTCATAAATGAAATCTGAAATATTTTAATAAATTGTAAATGCTTTAAAACGTACACTGCAAAAAATGCTTTTCTTACTTGGATTTTGTTGTCTTGTTTCCAGTCAAAATAGCAAAAAATTCCTTAATCAAAAAGGATTTTCTAGACAAGTAAAAATCATTGTTTTCTGAAAAAGCAAGTCAAAATTAAGTGTGTTTTTGCTTGAAACAAGCTAAATATTCTGCCAGTGGGGTAAAAATAATAATCTTGTTTTCTTACCCCATTGGCAGATTGTTTTGCTTGTCCTAAGCTTGTTCTTAATTTTGACTTGTTTTGTCTGAAAACAAGACAATTTTTACTCGTCTAGAAAATCCTTAAGTATTTTTAGATATTTTCGCTGGGAACAAGACAAAACATCTAAGTAAGAATATTTTTTGTTTTTTGTTGCAGTGTACTTACATTTAATGTGCTTTCAATAGACATAAAATCACTTTGAGCCATATACAGTGTTTAAGTCAATAATGCAATTTCTGTTTTCATTAAATTTTAAATTTTATTTATAATGAGAAATAGATCTTCCATAAAAGTCTTGTCATTTACAAAATTTATGATTTCAAAAATTGTGAAACACAGACGTGTATGTATCATTCACAGATGCATTTACACTGCAAAAAACGATTTTACAAGATGTTTCCAACCAAAATATCTACAAATTCTTAAATCAAGAAGGATTTTCTAGACAAGTCAAAATTATTTCCTTGTTTTCAGGAAAAACAAGTCAAAATGAAGTGCATTTTTGCTTGAAACAAGCAAAATAATCTGCCAACAGGGTAAGAAAAATAATCTAGTTTTCAGTTTGAAATAAAAAAAAAAATGTCTTACCCCATTGGCAGATTATTTAGCTTGTTTCAAGCAAAAACACACTTAATTATGACTTGTTTTTCCTGAAAACAAGAAAATAATTTTTACCCGTCTAGAAAATCCTTCTTGATTTAAGTGTTTTTAAATATTTTGGCTGGAAACAAGACAAAACATCTAAGTAAGAAAAGCATTTTTTGCAGTGAGTAAGATTTTTTTTACTCACTTAAACACAATAAAATTGAATATGCCCCCTTATTCTTTTATATATTTTAATATGAACAAGTCAGAATAAGCATGCTTGAATTTGTACATAAATATTGTGTTACACTGAATGACAATCTAACATTATTTCAACCAAATTTTGCCTTTTTATTCTCCAAAAACTGTGGAACCTTAAAAGTAGACACTTTACTTACATTTAATGTGCTTTCTTTGGACATAAAAATCACTTTTGTACATTTCCTAACATCTTTGACCCGTATACAGTGTTTAAGTCATTTGCTACAATAATGCAATTTCTGTTTTCATGAAATAAAATGTTAATTATAATGAGAAATAGATCTTCCATAAGAAGTCACAATGAGATCACTGCAAAAAATGCTTTTCTTACTTAGATTTTTTGTCTTGTTTCCAGCCAAAATATCTAAAAAATCTTGAATCAGGAAGGATTTTCTAGACAAGTAAAAATTATTATCATGTTTTTAGTAAAAACAAGTCAAAATTAAGTGAGTTTTTGCTTAAAACACGCAAAATAATCTGCCAATGGGGTAAGAAAAAAAATCTTATTTCAAGCAGACAACTAGATTAATTTTTCTTACCCCATTGGCAGATTATTTGGCTTGTTTTAAGCAAAAACTCACTTCATTTTGACTTGTTTTTACTAAAAACTTGTCTAGAAAATCCTTCCTGATTCAAGATTTTTTAGATATTTTGGCTGGAAACAAGACAAAAAAATCTAAGTGAGAAAAGCATTTTTTGCAGTGATGCATTTAGTTGACGCACTCGGTTTTGTAGTGAAAGGTGAGCCGCAGGTTCTCAGGTAGATCCGTTCTCTCATTGACTCAGTCACATTCCTGCACGGCAGATTTATTGAGGGTTCGCTTCACAAACAGGCCTCGAGCAAATGCAAATTATAGTCATCATGCAGCATTCTTCAGCAAACACAGGCTGCTCGGGGTCGCTCTTAACTGCGGGGTGCTGCTGACAAATGACTTCCTGCAGAAAAGCACAGTGACGCTGATGCTTTGTTGTTTTTTGGAGTTCGAAAATCACAGAATGCCATCAACATGGTTTTACCTGCAGACCACATGCAGATTCAGTCATAAAGCTATATATTTACTGGAAGCTGCCCACCTAGACTAAATCAAGATCTCTGTAATCTCGTCTGCATCTCATCTGCTCAGATCTCAATATGAGCGGCTCTTCTGCTCTATGACAGCTACTGACTCATCTGAGTGTCATTTCCATTGCTAAAAAAGACATTTTTGAAGAAACATCTGCTTAAATTAATCATAACTAAAGATATGAGCCTTTAAAGCCTTTTAAAGGTTCTGAGATCTGTGTTCTTCTGAAGGCTTATTACTGCACTGTGTTGTGTAACTAAAACCAAGACCCTATGGTCCAGTCATAAAAATGGAATTTACACTGCACTGTATTATAATGCAGAATGTCACTGAATTTCTTGTTTGTGGCTCAATATATGAGCAGCATTTCACCAGTTTATTTGAGTAAAACTACCTTCAAATTTAGACTGAAACTCTAAGATCTTCACTACAACCTGCCAAAATAAAAGTCAAAGAAAATAAGACTGAAATACACGCTGGGAAAACATGCTTTTCTCACTTAGAAATTTTGATCGGAAAAAAGATTTTAAAAATCTAAGTAAGAAAAGCATTTTTTTTGCAGTGTGTATTTCTATCTTAATGTCTTTGACTTTTATTTCGACAGGTTATAGTCTTGTTTCCAGCCAAAATACCGAAAGATTCTTAAATCAAGAAATGATTTTCTAGACGACTAAAAATTATTGTCTTGTTTTCAGAAACCAAAAAGTCAAAATTAAGTGTTTTTCCTCGAAACAAGCTAAATAATCTGAAAATAAGTGTTAGAAATTTTGATCGGAAAAAAGATTTTAAAATCTAACACTTATTTTCAGATTATTTAGCTTGTTTCGAGGAAAAACACTTAATTTTGACTTTTTGGTTTCTGAAAACAAGACAATAATTTTTAGTCGTCTAGAAAATCATTTCTTGATTAGATTTTTTTTTTCTTACTTAGATTTTTAAAATCTTTTTTCTAACCAAAATATCTAATAATTATTTTCAGATTATTTTGCTTGTTTCAAGCAAAAACTCACTTTATTTTGACTTGTGTTTTTTTCTGAAAACACGACAATGATTTTCACTTGTCTAGAAAATCTTTCTTGATTTAAGAATTTAAGATATTTTGGCTGGAAACGAGACAAAAAAGCATTTTTTTTACCTTTGAATATACACTGAAACTCAAAGATCTTTACTACAACCCGCCAAAATAAAAGTCAAAGACATTAAGACAGAAATACACAATGGAAAAAATGCTTTTCTTACTTAGATTTTTGTCTTGTTTACAACCAAAATATAGAAAATTCTTAAATCAAGAAGGATCTTCTAGACCAGTAAAAAAAAAAAAAAAAAAAAATTGGATTTCAGAAAAAGTCAAATTTAAGTGTTTTTTCCCTGGGGTAAGCAACAGGGGAAAAACAGAAAACAAGATTATTTTTCTTACCCCATTGGCAAATTATTTAGCTTGTTTCAACAAAAACACCTACTTTTGATTTTTTGACTTCTTCTTGATTTAAGAATTTAAGATTTTGGCTGGAAACAAGACAAAAAAGCATTTTTTTTTACCTTTGAATATACACTGAAACTCAAAGATCTTTACTACAACCCGCCAAAATAAAAGTCAAAGACATTAAGACATAAATACACACTGGAAAAAATGCTTTTCTCACTTAGATTTTTTGTATTGTTTACAACCAAAATATCGAAAAAATTCATGAAGGATTTTCTAGACGAGTAAAAAAAATTTGGTTTTCAGAAAAAGTCACAATTAAGGGAGTTTTTGCTGCGGTTAAGCAAAAACAATCTTATTTCAAACCAAAAACAAGATTATTTGTTTTACGCCATTGGCAGATTATTTTGCTTGTTTCAAGCAAAAATGCACTTAATTTTGACTTGTTTTTTCTGAAAAAAAAAAGACAATAGAATATCCTTCTTGATTTAGGAGTTTGTAGATATTTTGGCTGGAACCAAGACAAAAAGAAATCTAAGTAAGAAAATCTTTTTTTGCAGTGTGATGCTGAAAATTCAGCTTTGCATCACAGAAATCAATTTTATTTTAAAGCATATTAAAATAGAAAATTTTCATTTGCAATAATATTTCACAATATTAAATTTTTTATATTTTAAATCAAATAAATGCAGCCTTGTTGAGCAAAAAATGAAAAAAAAATTTAAAAAATATTAAAAATCTTACAGATCCAGAACGTTTGAATGGCAGTCTAAATAAATTTTCAGAATAGTGATGGATCTTACATTGCAAAAATGCTTTACTTACTTAGATGTTTTGTCTTGTTTCCAGCCAAAACATCTAAAAACTCTTAAATCAAGGATCAAGTAAAACTGTTCTTGTTTTCTAAATCAACTGAGCTTTTGCTTAGAACAAGTTAAATAATCTGCCAATGGAGTAAGAAAAATAATCTTATTTTTAAACAGAAAACAAGATTATTTGTCTAACCCCTCTGGCAGATTATTTAGCTTGTTTCAAGCAAAAACGCACTTAATTTTGACTTGTTTTTACTGAAAACAAGAAAATCCTTCTTGATTTAAGAATGTTTAGATATTTTGGCTGGAAACAAATCAAAAAAACTAAGCAAGTAAAGCATTATTTGCAGTGTAGAGTTCAATGCTGAATTTTAAATGTTTAGTTTCCTTTCTTGGTACAGCAACTTGTAAGCATGCATCAGCATTTCTGCATCAGTTCTCGTGTCTCCATGTGAAGCATCGCACTCATTAACGGTAACTGCGGGAAAAGACGCTGGGCTCTTTCTGTCTGGTCGTCTGGCCGGGGTTCAAGGTGTTTGACCTTTGAGACGAGGCTGGTGTAATGGCAGGTTCCCAGCGTGTTAATAACGGCCGTCCTCCTCTGTCTGTCTCACAGGTGTTCACAGACATCAGTCGCAGGAAATCTCCGGTTTCTACCCGCTGCCTCAAGGCCAGATCACCCCCTCCATGAACTGGTAAGACTGAGACACACAAAGCACATCTACTGTCCCTTCAGCGTTTTCAATAATGATAATTTAACTATTTTGGTGATTTAGGCCTGTCATGAATAAACAAATATGACACTAAAACCACCAATGATCCATCATTGAATCTAAAGCTGCTTATCTAAGGGCTTATTTTGGTCAATATTGTAATCACGATTATGAGTGGGTCCGGAACTTTATATGATTGATTCATTTAAAGATAGCAATACAATAGAAAAAAAGAAACAAATGAAACAATTTAAATGTCAAATAAAACAGCAAAGTCTTCACTGTAAGAATCAAACGTGCTTTGTTTCTTATAAAAACTACAAAGTCCCTCCGTCGAGAGCAGTGAGTGATTTTGTCTTTGTCTTTTGTTGTTTGATGAACATTAAGCTCAGAGACGGCAGAAGGAATATTACTTGTGGACGCTTTAAGAGCTGCACAGATCCAGTATACTGTTACATGCGGATTTTCATTCTCAGCTGTTTATGATCATTTGAGACATAACTGACGAAGGTTTACACCAATAATCAGCAAATGCTGCATTTTGACATATATTTGCATGCATTTGAGCATTTAGGTACACATCTGAACGCATGGCATTGCACAGAATAGCGCAAACTCTCTTTTGTGCTTTTAAAAACAAAACATCAAATAAGCATTAATAAATCAAGCACGTCCCATTTTATGCAAGTCACGTTACATGATTTTACTGATTTGCATGTGAAAATGGGCTTTTATAAAGGAGCCAAAGCGCACAAAGGGGGCGGAATTGGGAGCAATAATCGTTTTATCTTGATTATTGTGTTTTTATAGTTGTTTGAAGCCTAAATCGAAACCGAAACTGAATTTCGATTAATTGCACAGCCCTAGTTGAATCATTGACTCAAACGATTAATTCAGGAAAGAAAGAGTGCAGTCTGTTCTAAATAAGTCAATAAATATCAAACACTTTTAACCATAGTTATCAGCTTATAAAAAGCAGGAGAAATTTTTCCCATATCTTGTATTACTGACAGAAATGTATAAATAAAATAAATAATAAATAATCGATCCTGTCGTATATATTTGACATGCAGATGCAAATACAGACCCTTGATCTGATGAATGACACTCATTCCTCTGTTATTGAGACTTGACTTTGCTTTTTTGGGCCGCTCTACAAGCGTATTGTAATACAATAAAAAGCAGGATGCAATAACTACACATAATGGAATAAATGTTATGTGAAAGTTCAGTTTTGCATCACAGAAATCAATTATATTCTAATTTATATTAATAAGGAAAAATGTTATTTTCATTTGCAATAATAGTTCACAATATTACAGTTTTTTCTGTATTTTTAATACATTTTTTTTTAAAATGATTAATTCTGTCATTATTACATTATTAAATGTATAAATACTATTATATTTTAAATAAATGCTGTTCTTTTTAATGTTTCATTCATCAAAGAAACCTGAAAAAGTATTAGTTTGCAAACAAATACGAAGCAGCACAACATTGATAATAAATCAACATATTAGATAGATTTTTGGAGGATCATGTGACACTGAAGACTGGAGTAATGATGCTGAAAATTCAGCTTAGCATCACAGAAATAAATTAGATTTTAAATTATATTAATAAGGAAAATGTTATTTCCATTTGCAATAATATTACACAATATTACAGTTTTTTCCTGTATTTTTAATCAAACAAATGCAGCCCTGTTGAGCAAAAAACAACAAAAATATTTTTATTTTAAATAAAAAAAATTTGATTATTAAATTTGACAATAATATAATATATTTCTCGCAATGTAAAAAAAAAAAACGTTATTTATACGTGTTTTTTTTTTTTTTTTTAAATATTACATTTTTTAAATGTTCTATTTATTATTGTAAATGATGTGCAGTTATTACATTGTTTAGTGCTGATATCAATCTCTATGGTGTTTTGTGTGTGATAAAGTACTGAGCTGATGTTGTTTGCGTGTCAGAGTGATCTGACAGATGTTTTCATCCTCTGTGTGTTGGAGGTGTATATTCTGTGAGTGTGTGTGTGTGTGGATCTGGTGATTGAACCCATGTGTTGGTGTTGCTAGCATCATTCTCATTCTGAGAAAACAAGCGGTCACCTGGAAACATTGGTGTCAAATAACTACCGTAAAGTGAAGAATCAGAGGTATGCATCGTGTGAAAATGAAGGACTGTCGTAGATGAGCATTAAAAATGTTATGCTTGGTAACTGAACAGTAAACTCCGCCTACTTTGATTCGATTGGTCACCTGGAACATTTTGACATTGATGTGCGCTGAAGCAGACCAGCCTAAAAATGTCAAACATCAAGAGTACACTCAAAAATATTTAGGTGTAAATTTAAAATGTATGTTTTTGAGTTGCATATTAAAAATGCATCCATTTGGATTATAGATGTAATGCATACACAGCAAAAAAATGCTTCTCTTACCTCTAATTTTTGTCTGGTTTAATATATCCAAAAATCCAAAATATCAAAAAAAAAAAAAAAAAAAAGGATTTTCTAGAGGAGTAAAAATTATAGTCTTGTTTTCAGAAAAAAACTAGTCAAAAATAAGTGTTTTTTTGCTTGAAACGACCAAAATAATCTGTCAATGGGGTAAGAAAAATAATCTTGTTTTCTGAAATAAGATTTTTTTTCTTACCACATTGGTAGATTATTTTGCTTGTCCTACGCAAAAACTCACTTAATTTTGACTTGTTTTTTTTTTTTGTTTTTATCTGAAAACAAGACAATTATTTTTACTTCTTGATTTAAGAATTTTTTTGATATTTTGGTGGGAAACAAGTCAAAAAATCTTAGTAAGAAAACATTTTTTGCAGTGTAGACACTGCTGCTCAAAAGTTTCGATCAGTAAGATTTTTAATGCTTTTTAAAGGAGACTTTTCTGCTCATCAAGGCTGTATTTTTTTGTTAAAAAATACAAAAAAAATATTAAAAAAAAACAGTAAAATTGTGAAATATTATTTTAATTTAAAATAACAGTTTTCTCTTTGAATATATTATAAAATGTAATTTATTCCCGTGATGCAAAACTAAATTTTCAGCATCATTACTGCAGGCTTCAGTGTTTATGATCCTTCAGAAATCATTCTAATATGCTGATTTATTATCAATGTTGAAAATATTTTTTTTTATCTAAATACTTTTTTTCCGGATTTTTGATCAATAAATGGTCAGCATTTATTTAAAATAGAAATCTTTTCTAACAATATAAACTACTTTTCAAAAGTTTGAGGCTCAGTCAACTTTTATTCTTTCATTTCTTGAAAGAAATTAATACTTTTATTTACAAAGGATGTGTTAAATTAATAAAAAAGATAGATTTACATTGTTAGAAAATGTTTACATTTTGAATAAATGCTGTTCTTTTTAACTTGGTATTCATCAAAGAATCCTGAAAAAGTATTAAACAGCACAACTGTTTCCAACATTGATAATTAAAGTAATAAATCAGCAAATTAAAATAATTTCTGAAGGATCATGTGACAGCGGATAAAAATTCAGCTTTGCATCACACAAACAAATTAGAAATTAAAGTATATTCAAATAAAAAAAATGTTATTTTGAATTGCAATAATATTTCATAATATTACTTATTTTTTCAGTATTTTTGAGCAAACAAATGGAACTTTGATGAGCATAAGAGACTTTTTTAAAAACATTAAAAATCTTACTGATCCCAAACTTTTGAGTGGCAGTGTATACATTTCTTTATTATTAATATTATTATTTATATATATATGGGTCAAAGATGAAAAATGGTTTAAGCATAAAAACAGTAAGTGTAATACTGCTTTAAATGTTTAAAAATATTTTTCCCAAAAAAAAAAAAAAAAAGTTTTCTGTTCAATTTGATTGCATTTTTGTTTTTGTTTTTCCGAGCAAAAAATAAATATCATACATTTTTGCCTAATTTACAGAAAACACCCAATGAAACGTCATTCAGTGTAATAATCTTGTCAGGCATATTTACAACAAAAATCTATTTATGACATTAAAAGACAAATTACTTTCATCCCAAATAATAATTCTAATTCTACATTTTTAAAATTTGCCACTATCCCAGGTTTTACCCTAAATTGTTTTACTCATTCAAAACACAATCAAATGTCATATGCTCCCTTATTCTTTTATATATTTTAATATGTACATTATTAACATTATTTCAACCAAATTGTGAAATTTTATTCTCCGAAAACATATTTGAAACCTTAAAAGTAGACTTTACTCACATTTAATGTGCTTTCTATGGACATAAAATCACTTCTTATCATCTTTGATATATATAAGTGTAGTTACGGCCCTGCTGGATCTAATTTCTCACACTAGCATTAAAGTTAAGCGTCTCCCTGCAGCACTACGACTGTTTTCAAAGAGGTTTCCTGCCTCCATTGATCAGACTAACAGATAGTCCCGCCCCAAACACAGTGTTGAGTGTTTGGAAAGCGGTTCAATCTGTCAAAGCGACCAGCGGCTCTAACTCTGTCCCCCGACCCACAGGCCCAATCAGCCTGTCTATTCTCTGCCCTCCTGCGGCTTCAGACAGTCCTTCTCCTCCAGCCTCCAGAGCAGCTCCTCCTTCCCCAGGTACAGTATCAGAGCCTCACCTGTGCTTCCCGCTGACCGCAGATTGCCATGCTTCAGCCGTTTGTGTGTCGCCGCTGAGCTCCCGTCCCGATAAACGGATGAACTGAGCCACGCTTAAAGAAACATTAGGGGTCCAGCTCTAAATCACTCTGATTGGCCCTTGACTCAGAAAACGTGTATTATTTGAGCTTGTAAGCAGTGCTTTAATTTGAGTTTTAAGTGCTTGACTGCAAAAAATGCTTTTCTTACTTAGATTTTTTGTCTTGTCTCAGGCCAAAATATCTACAAATTCTTAAATCAAAAACAAGTCAAAATAAAGTGCGTTTTTGCTTGAAACAAGCAAAATAATCTGCCAATGGGGTAAGAAACATAATGTTATTTTCTGTTTGAAATAAGATTATTTTTCTTACCCCATTGGCAGATTATTTTGCTTGTTTCAAGCAAAAATGCACTTAATTTTGACTTGGTTTTTTTTTTTTTTTTTTTTGTCTAGAAAATCCTTCTTGATTTAAGAATTTTTAGATATTTTGGCTGGAAACAATGCAACAAATCTTTTTTGCAGTGTTCTGCTTCTGCTGTCAGTGGTTTCCCTGTTTGGTACACTGCAAAAAATGCTTTTCTTACTTAGATTTTTTTGTCTTGTTTCCAGCCAAAATATCTAAAAATTTTAAATCAAGAAGGATTTTCTAGACGAGTAAAAATATTGTCTTGTTTTCAGAAAAAAAGTCAAAATTAAGTAAGTTTTGCTTAAAACAAAAAGGGTTTGAGGATAACAAGTACTGCTTTATATTGTTGTTTTTCTGAATTTTTTTTTTTTTAATTTCTGTTGAATTTGATTGCATTTTTGTTTTTGTTTTACTAAGCAAAAAATAAATATCATGCATTTTTCCCGAATTATCAGAAGTGTAACAATCTTGTCCACTGCAAAAAATGCTTTTCTTACTTAGATTTTTTGTCTTGTTTCTAGCCAAAATACCTACAAATTCTTAAATCAAGAAGGATTTTCAAGACAAATACAAATTATTTTCTTGTTTTCAGAAAAACAGGTCAAAATTAGATGTGTTTTTGCTTAAAACAAGCAAAAATCTGCCAATGGGGTAAGCAAAAATAGTCGTGTTTTCTGTTTGAATTTGATTATTTAGCTTATTCTAAGCCAAAGCTCACTTAATTTTGATTTATTTTTCTAAAAACAAGAAAAAAATTTACTTTTAGGAATTTTTAGATATTTTGGCTGGAAACAAGACAAAAACTAATTAGTTGTAATTATACATTTTTTCTACAAATTTGCCACTATCCTAGATTTTGCCCATTTGTCAGTAATAATTGTTTTACTTAAACACAATTAAGTTTTTCAAGCAAAATAATCTTATTTCAAGCAGACAACTAGATTATTTTTCTTACCTCACTGGCAGATTATTTTACTTGTTTCAAGCAAAAACGCTGAAAACAAAATTTTATTTGTTGAGAAAATCCTTCTTGATTTAAGTATATATTAGATATTTTGACTGGAAACGAGACAAAAACATTTTTGCAGTGGAAAAGGACTGTTCAGACCCCAAAAAAAAAAAACAGCCTCAAGTTGTTCCAAACATGGATGTTTTTGATATTTTGAATGGCAGCTATTGCACTCTTAAAAAAGGCTTGTCTTTACTTAGTATTTTTGTCTTGTTTCTAGTCAAAATATCTAAAAATTCTTAAATTAAGATGCATTTGCATAAGATATTTAGTCTAGTTTTAAGCAAAATGCACTTATTTTAGTTTATTCCCCCTGGAAACAAGTAAAATGATCTGCCAGTGGGGTAAGTAAAATGCTTTTCTTACTTGAATTTTTACAAGAAAATCCTTCTTGATTTAAGAATGGCTGGAAACAAGAAAAAAAAATGTAAGTAAAAATTGTCGTGTATTCAGAAAAATAAGTAAAAATTAAGTACTTAAAATTAAAATGATAAATAATCATTTTTGTTTGAAATCTGATTTTTTTTGCTTACACCATTGGCTGATTATTTAGCTTTTTACAAGCAAAAACTCACTTAATTTTTTGTTTTGAATAATTTTCCTTGTCTAATTTTTACCCCACTGGCAGATCATTTCACCTCTTTTAAGAAAAATGCACTTAATTTAGGAAACCAGACTAAATATCTTACTTCATTTTGCTTATCTAGTAAATGCACCTTAATTTAAGAATCTTTAAATATTTTGACTAGAAACAAGACTAAAACACAGTGTGACTGCCATACTTTTCCATGTTGATTGTTATAGCGATCATTATTTGTCTAAACAGGCCTTTTTTCCATCTTCTTCAACTGAGAGTTGAAACAAATGCTTTCAGAATTGAAAGAACATGGAACAATCCTTTAATGAAGGATATGACAGATCATGCTATACTCTGAATACTGTGGTAGATCTAGTGCTGGAATGTGAAGTAAGGAACGCTCCTGTTGTATTATGGCTCAATTTGACCCACATTACAATTTTGAACTTGCTAAACTTTTTTCTTCTTGAATTTCTTTTCTATTTAGAGTCACGAATGCGCACGCAAGGTTTCAACCCATAGGTGTGTTTTGGAAAGACTGCAAACATTTCGGTGACCGCAATTGTGTTGAGGGTCAAATCAGCCCTCGTTTGGTTTCCATGCATTTCAACAGATTTTTAAATAGTCCGTTTGAACAAGAGCAAACTATTCAGGTAAAAAAAATAATAATAATAAATAAATAAAAAGAACAGAAAACTGTTATTGTAGCTTCTCAAAGACTAAATATGAAACACATGAGAACGAGACTCAAAGTCTCGGAAGTTTACTCCAAATTGAAGTCTTGTCTTGTGAATCATCAAGGCCAAGGGAAAATTCACTGTTTCTTCATCTATTTGTAGTCTGTGAAATTGTTTTTTTTTTTTCTTTCAGTCTGTTGCAGCACTGGAAATACAGTTGAAGTCAGAAGTTGACGGTTTCAGATTCTGCAAAATCTTAATTATTTTAGCAAAATAAGAAGAGTCAGAGAAAATGCATGTTATTTTTGATTTAGCACCGACCTGAATAAGATATTTCACATAAAAGCAAAAAGTCCACAAGAAAAAATAATAGTTGAATTTATAAAAATAACCAGTTTCTTGATTCGTTATACTGTGTTGTCACCTGAATGATCCACAGCTGTTTTTTGTTTAGTGACAGTTGTTCATGAGTGCCTTATTTGTCCTGAACAGTTAAACTGCCTGCTGTTCTTCAGAAAAATCCTTCAGCTTCCACAAATTCTTTGGTTTTCAGCATTTGTGTGTATTTGAACCTTTTCCAACAATGACTGTATGATTTTGAGATCCATCTTTTTACACTGAGGACAACTGAGGGACTCATATGCAACTATTACAGAAGGTTCAAACACTCACTGATGCTCCAGAAGGAAAAACCATGCATTAAGAGCCGGGGGTGAAAACTTTTGAACAGAACAAAGATTTTTTTTTTTCATTTAGTACTGCCCTTCAAAAACTACAGAAGATACTTTTACATGTTTTCAAGAAGGCAAAATAAGTTAAATTTACCCTGATCTTCAAATTCCAAAAGTTTTCACCCCCTGTGTTTCCTATTGGAGCATCAGTGAGTGGTATTTCGAATTGCATTAATATTTCGTCGTTTCTGTATTTTAATCCAACAAATGCAAAAAAACAACACTGAAGACTGGAGTAATGATGCTGAAAATTTAGCTTTGATCACAAAAATAAATTATATTTTAAAGTGTATTAAAATAGAAACTTGTTATTTTGATTTAAAATAATATTTAATAAAATTACAATTTCTTTCTGTATTTAAATCCATTTTTTTTACTGATCCAGAACTTTTGAATGGCAGTCTAAATAAACAGAATATTAAATATTAAAATAGAAAACTTGTATTTTGAATTGCAATAATATTTCATAATTTTACAGTTTGTTCTAGGGCTGGGCGATTTGGCCTAAAATCAAAATCTCGATTAATTGAACATTTTAACCCGATTACGATTAATGAACGATTATTTTATTCATTAATAAAATTATATTTAATTATATTTAAATAATATTTATTTTTTTGCCCTCATAGTTCACTGACAAGTTTTGTACAGTAAATATGCGCACATATTACAAGTGAGAGATTTTTGAATGAAGGGTGCACACACTATCTACTATCTACGATTATTTATTGAATATCAGTGTTGAACAACTGAAATTAAAGCACACATTGCTTAAAACGAAAAGCCACATTTTTCTTAAATTAGTGAAAATAAATAACTTGCACTTTTGGAAACAAAATAAATTATTTATAAAATAATAATAAATATTAAAAGTAGAAAATAAGCAGTATCTCTTCTAAATAAAATTACTCCTGTATATCCTGTAAATACTTTTTACTGTATTAATACTGCTTAAGCTCTCCATCGACATGTCGGCGGAATAACGCAACGTAACGGAGCGGGGTCACGTGACTCCACACGCAGTAGTGTTTTTAAAGGGAAAGTAATTGAAATAATTGACCTGGAAAAATTTGATCGATTATAGGTTCTGAATGTCGATTTCGATTACTTTTCGATTAATCGCCCAGCCCTAGTTTGTTCTGTATTTTTAATCAAATAAATGCAGCCTTGATGAGCAGAGACTCTGACAAGCTGCGATTGAATTTTAAATTAATTTCAGGGAAATTGCATGGAAACCAATGAAGGCCCATTTTGACACAAATGTGGTACCCACAGCACAACAGGAAGGTTAACAGCTGGTCTTTGTAGAAACAGACAGACTGACCATAAGAGCAGCCTGCAGCTGTATGCTGTATGATATTTTTGCTCCTTTTTTAATGTAAAAGTACACCACCACCCACACATAACATCCACTCAGAAAGTACCCCAGTGGTCTATCCAGTACGACTCAGGACCCGTTTATAGAGTCCATCCTCTCTTCTGGAGTGTTTTCCCAGGCTTTTGTTTGCTCAGCTCCGTCTCAAAGTGGACTCTGAGGCTCTGGCTGGTCTCTCCCCGTGTGCGGGCCGCTCAAAGACGCCGTCTGGCACCGACCCACGGCTGTGGTTTTTCCCATCAGACGTCAACTCTGTGATCAAATCCTTCCTTTGTAACCCAAAACCCGAATTAGATGAACAAATCATGTTAATATGCTTACACGGCGTAATAAATCCAAGCTGTGGAAACGGTTTTATTCGGATGTCAACAGACGACGCACATCTTTGTTCAATTCTTCTCGCGTCGAGGGCACAAATCCAGAACAGAGTCTTGAGCCGCGAGTGTGTCGGGACGCTTTGTTGAGTCGCAGGATCTAATCCTCCTTCGCTCGGCTTTCCGCAGTCCTTTCCCATCAGGATTGCTTGTTCAAATATTAGAGTCTGCTTTGAAATGATGTTTGTCTCGCAGAGGTTGGAGAGTCTTTATTGAATGCTTCAGATGGCGTGTTTGTTTTCCCTCGTGCGGATTCAGAAGGAGGTTTTGTGTGAGTTGCAGTTTGACTTGCTTGCGGCGCTTCTGCGGTGCGGATAGAGCGCCGGCTGCTGGTCACATGACGCACTGACGCTTCATGCAAAGTATGGGGAGTTCCCTTTTAAAACAGGAATAATCTTGCATGTTTCTGTGTGTGTTTTTGTAGGTTCTCTCATTCTCTGATGCTTCAGTCCGGCATGCACCCTACAGGCATCCCACACCCCGCTATAGTGCCTCCCTCCGGCAAGCAGGATCACGACCAGTTTGACCGCTGCATTTATCCGTAAGTTCTCCTCCGGATCTGATCTTTCTCAGAACTCGTAGTGCACAGAGCAGACCTGGAAACTCTCGAAGCCCTTGAAGATAGCTTTATTAACTTTAAGCGCACTCCGATATTATTCCAGTTGATTTACACTGCAAAAAATGCTTTTCTAGCTTAGATTTTTTGTCTTGTTTCCAGCCAAAATATCTAAAAATTCTTAAATCGAGAAGAATTTTCTAGATGAGTAAAAATTATTGTCTAGTTTTCAGAAAAAAAGGTCAAAATTAAATGCATTTTTGCTTGAAACAACCAAAATAATCTTCCAATGGGGTAAGAAAAATAATCTTGTTTTCTGTTTGAAATAAGATTTTTTTTTCTCACCCCATTGGCAGATTATTTTGCTTGTTCTAAGCAAAAACTCACTTCCTTTTGACTATTTTTCTGAAAAAAAGAAAATAATTTTTACTTGTCTAGAAAATCCTGCTTGATTTAACAATTTTTAGATATTTTGTCTGGAAACAAGACGAAAAATCTAAGCTAGAAAAGCATTTTTTGCAGTGTAGTGTGTGTTTGTGCCATTTTTTTAATTGTCAAACCTGGATTTGGGCGGGACTAGTTTTTCTGGAGGACAAACGTTTTTGAACTGTAAGATTTAAAGCTTGCATTTATTTGATTCAAAGTACAGTAAAATTCAGAAAATATTTTTACTATTTAAAACAACTGCTTTCTATTTGAATGTTTTAACATGTGATTTATTTCTGCGCTGCAAAAAATGCTTTTCTTACTTAGATTTTCTGTCTTGTTTCCAGACAAAATATCTAAAAAAAATTTAAATCAAGGATTTTTGAGACGAGTTAAAATTTCAAAGTCAAAATTAAGTGCGCTTTTGCGTAAAACAAGCAAAATAATCTGCTAATGGGGTGAGAAAAATAATCTTGTTTTCTGTTTTAAATAATATTTTTTTGCTTTCCCCATTGGCAGATTATTTAGCTTGTTCTAAACAAAAATCTAATTCTAATCTAAAATGCTGATTTTCTGTATAAGAAACATTTTATTATTATTATTATTATTTTTTAAACAGTTTTTTAGTAATCTTAAATGAATAGAAAGATCAGCATTTATCTGAAATAAGTCCGTTTTTTTTTTCTTGTTTTTTTTGGAAAGGAATTATAGAAATTAGTACTTTTATTTAACAAGGATGCTTTAAATTGATCAAAAGTGATGATAAAGATATTTATAATGTTACAAAAGATTTCTGTTTCAAATAAATGTTGTTCTTCTGAACTTTCTATTCATCAGAGAAACCTGAAAAAAATCTACTCGGCTGTTTTTAACATAATAAAAATGTTTTTTTGAGCAGCAAATCAGAAAATTAGAAGGATTATAAAATGTTATCTTTGGAGGAACATGCACAATAAGACAGTGTTATTTTAATATTTTTAATTAGGTTTTATTTTTATACTTTCAGTTTTCGTTTTATGATTAACTTTTTTAAAAAATATTAATTTAAGTTATATTTTGGTTTTAGGATTTTAAATGTATTTAATTAACTTTTTTTTATTTCATTTCCAGTCAGTTTTAAAGCTTTGTGCTCTTTTCCCAGGAAGTGATGATTTTGTTCTTATGAATGCATGGAATGAAAACAGTGCTTCATTTGCAATTATTTTTAAAATTGACTTAATTTTAAAGATAAACACCCATGTAAAAATGTAAATATTAGATGGAAAAACTTAGTTGCCAAGACAAGACATTTCTAAAGTTGAGACAGAATCGCATAAAAAAATACAAAAAAGATGAACACTGAAAGTATAAAAATAAAAGCTAATAAAAAAAACTATAAATAATAAAATAACAGCTATTTTGCACATAACTTTTGCACCTTAAAATGGGTTGTCTTTGCCTTTTTTAAATACATTCAACTAGAAAACATTTTTTAAATAGTAAAAATATTTCAGAATTTACTGTTTTTGCTGTGCTTTGGATCAAATGAATGCAGGCTTTAAAAATCTTACTGTTCAAAATCGTTTTCCTACTGATTTTAACCCTGTCCGAATGTGAATTTTCATCCATATGATCTTTGTTGAAGTTGTAGAGCATTTTAATTTTACTACCTCAAAGTCTTTCATGTGTTTGTGTGAAATACAGTAGTCAACATTCGAAGTGGATCAAAAAAGTTAATTAAGAACAGGTTTTGGTTTCAGAACAACTTTTGATCCACTTCAAATGTTCTCAACCATATATTCAGTGCTTTTTGACTAATGGGATGCTCATCCAAATGCATTTCTTAACCATTGTTGTACTGCAAAAAAATGCTTTTCTTACTTCCATTTTTTTTTGTCTTGTTTCCAGCCAAAATATGAGCACAAGAGTTTGGATGGGGTAAGCAAAAAAAAATCTTATATCAAACAAAATATTAAATTATTTTCCTTACCCCTTTGGCAGATTATTTTGCTTGTTTCAAGCAAAAATGCACTGAATTTTGACTTGTTTTTTTCTGAAAAACTCTACTTGTCTACAAAAATAGATATTTTGGCTGAAAACAAAGACAAAAATCTAAATAAGAAAAGCATTTTTTGCAGTGTGTTTGTGTTGTAAATCATTTTTCTCTTTTTTTTTCACCAGTAAATCTCATCCAGAGGCGAAGCGTGAAAAGGAACCCAAGAAGCCAGTGATTAAGAAGCCGCTGAACGCGTTCATGCTCTACATGAAGGAGATGCGAGCCAAAGTCATCGCTGAATGCACGCTGAAGGAGAGCGCCGCTATCAACCAGATCCTGGGACGACGGGTTTGTTCACATTCGCTTTATCTCTAATCCGGATTAGAGTCTAGGAGTGTTTTTGACACGTATGTTTGTGTCTGTGTGTAACAGTGGCACGCTTTGACCCGCGAGGAACAGGCCAAGTACTATGAACTGGCGCGGAAGGAGCGGCAGCTTCACATGCAGCTTTATCCCAGCTGGTCGGCCCGCGACAACTACGTAAGTCATCCTCATTACTCTGCCGCTGAGTGAGGAATAACAGGACCATTCTGACATGTGGGAAATTATAGTCAAGGAGGAGCACATCCACACTGAACAAAAATGCCTTTCTTATTTAGATTTTCTGTCTTGTTTCCAGCCAAAATATCTAAAAATTCTTAAATCAAGCAAGATTTTCTGGACCAGTCAAAATTATTGTCTTGTTTTAAGCAAAAACAAGTCAAAATAAAATGAGTTCTTACTTGAAACAAGATTATTTTGCTTGTTTTAACCAAAAACTCACTTAATTTTGACTTTTAATTTTTACTTGTCTAGAAGTCCTTCTTGATTTAGGAATTTTGAGACATTTAAGCTGGAAACAAGACATCAAATCTAAGCAAAAGTGTGTTGTGCACTGCCAAACATGCTTTTCTTACTGATTTTTTTTTTGTCTTGTTTCCAGCCTAAATGTCTAAAAATTCATAAATCAAGGAGTTTCTAGACCAGTCAAAATTATTGTCTTGGTTTAAGCAAAAACTCACTTAATTTTGACTTTTAATTTTAACTTGTCTAGAAAATCCTTCTTGATTTAAGATCTTTTTGATATTTAGGCTGGAAACAAGACAACAAATCTAAACAAAAAAGCATTTTTTTCAGTGTTGTGTTGTGCACTGCCAAACATGCTTTTCTTACTGATTTTTTTGTCTTGTTTCCAGCCTAAATGTCTAAAAATTCTTAAATCAAGGAGGATTTTCTGGACCAGTCAAAATTATTGTCTTGTTTTAAGCAAAAACAAGTCAAAATGAAGTTCTTACTTGAAACAAGATTATTTTGCTTGTTTTAACCAAAAACTCACTTAATTTTGACTTTTAATTTTTACTTGTCTAGAAGTCCTTCTTGATTTAGGAATTTTGAGACATTTAGGCTGGAAACAAGACAGAAAATCTAAGCAAAAGTGTGTTGTTCACTGCCAAACAAGCTTTTCTTACTGATTTTTTTGTCTTGTTTCCAGCCTAAATGTCTAAAAATTCTTAAATCAAGAAGGAGTTTCTAGACCAGTCAAAATTATTGTCTTGTTTTAAGCAAAAACTCACTTAATTTTGACTTTTAATTTTTACTTGTCTAGAAAATCCTTCTTGATTTAATTTTTTTTAATATATATTTTGGTTGGAAACAAGACAACAAATCTAAACAAAAAAGCATTTTTTTCAGTGTTGTGTTGTGCACTGCCAAAAATGCTTTTCTTACTTAGATTTTTTTTTTTGTCTTGTTTCCAGCCAAAATATCTAAAAATTCTTAAATCAAGCAAGATTTTCTGGACCAGTCAAAATTATTGTCTTGTTTAAAGCAAAAACAAGTCAAAATGAAGTGAGTTCTTACTTGAAACAAGATTATTTTGCTTGTTTTAACCAAAAACTCACTTAATTTTGACTTAATTTTTACTTGTCTAGAAAATCCTTCTTGATTTAGGAATTTTGAGACATTTAAGCTGGAAACAAGACAACAAATCTAAGCAAAAGTGTGTTGTGCACTGCCAAAAATGCTTTTCTTACTGATTTTTTTGTCTTGTTTCCAGCCTAAATGTCTAAAAATTCTTAAATCAAGAAGGATTTTCTAGACCAGTCAAAATTATTGTCTTGTTTTAAGCAAAAACTCACTTAATTTTGACTTTTAATTTGAACTTGTCTAGAAAATCCTTCTTGATTTAAGTTTTTTTTATATATATTTTGGCTGGAAACAAGACATCAAATCTAAACAAAAAAGCATTTTTTGCAGTGTTGTGTTGTGTTGTGCACTGCCAAACATGCTTTTCTCACAGATTTTTTGTCTTGTTTCCAGCCAAAATATCTAAAAATTCTTAAATCAAGCAAGATTTTCTGGACCAGTCAAAATTATTGTCTTGTTTAAAGCAAAAACAAGTCAAAATGAAATGAGTTCTTACTTGAAACAAGATTATTTTGCTTGTTTTAACCAAAAACTCACTTAATTTTGACTTTTAATTTTTACTTGTCTAGAAAATCCTTCTTGATTTAAGTTTTTTTTTTATATATATTTTGGCTGGAAACAATCTAAACAAAAAAGCATTTTTTGCAGCGTTGTGTTGTGCACTGCCAAACATGCTTTTCTCACAGATTTTTTGTCTTGTTTCCAGCCAAAATGTCTAAAAATTCTTAAATCAAAAATGATTTCTAGACAAGTAAAAATTATTGACTTGTTTTCAGAAAAAAAGTAAAAATTAAGTAAGTTTTGCTTTAAACAAGCTAAATAGTCTGCCAATGGGGTAAGAAAAATAATCTAGTTGTCTGCTTGATACAAGATTATTTTACTTGTTTTAAGGCAAGCGAAGGCAATTTTTTGCAGTGTTGTGTTGCGTTCAGTTCAGTCCATTACAGATCAGTCGCAATGAGATTCACTGCAAAAAAAATGCTTTTCTTACTTAGCTTTTTGTCTCGTTTCCAGCCAAAATGTCTAAAAATTCTTAAATCAAGAAGGATTTTTTAGACGAGAAAAGAAAAACAAGTCAAAATGAAGTGAGTTTTTGCTTAGAACAAGCTAAATAATCTGCCAATGGGGTGAGAAAAACAATCTCATTTCAAAGAGAAAACTAGATTATTTTTCTTACCCCATTGGCAGATTATTTTGCTTGTTTCAAGAAAAAAAATGCACTTCATTTTGACTTTGATCATTTGATAATTTTGATTTTTACTAATTTAGAAAATCCTTTTTGATTTAGAATTTTTTTGATATTTTGGCTGGAAACAAGACAAAACATGTAAGTAAGAAAAGCATTTTTTGCAGTGTTCGGTTCAGTTCAGTCCATTACAGATCAGTCACAATGAGATTATTCTGGTCATTCATTCAGATGCATCTGTTGGACTGTCAGCTTTGTACATTAAATATATTTAGTGCATAACTCTAATCTTTGATTTACATGTATATATTATATAAATACACATTTTTTTGCAGTGTTGTGTTGTGTTCAGTCCATTACAGATCAGTCGCAATGAGATTCACTGCAAAAACTGCTTTTCATACTTAGCTTTTTGTCTCGTTTCCAGCCAAAATGTCTAAAAATTCTTAAATCAAGAATGATTTTAGACAAGTAAAAATGATTGTCAAAATTTAGCGTGTTTTTGCTTGAAACAAAGCTAAATAATCTGCCAATGGGGTAAGAAAAATAATTAGTTGTCTGCTTGAAACAAGATTATTTAGCTTGTTTTAAGCAAAAATTCACTTAATTTTGACTTTTAATTTTTACTCGTCTAGAAACTCCTTCTTGATTTTAAGAATTTTTAGATGTTTTGGCTGGAAACAAGACAAGCTCTATGTAAGAAAAGCATTAGTAAAATAGATAGAACTGAACGCAACACAACACTGCAAAAAACTGCTTTTCTTACTTAGCTTTTTGTCTTGTTTCCAGCCAAAATGTCTAAAAATTCTTAAATCAAGGAGGATTTCTAGACGAGTAAAAACAATTTTCTTGTTTTCAGAAAAAACAAGTCAAAAATAAGTGAGTTTTTGCTTACAACAAGCAAAATAATCTACCAATGGGGTAAGAAAAATAATCTCATTTCCAACAGAAAACAACATGATTTTTGCTAACAAACCATACATCAGTGGAAAGCTTTCAGATGATGTATGAATCTCAGATTTTAATAAAATTGACCCTTATGACTGATTTTGTGGTCCAGGGTCACAAGTATATTTCTGTGGGATTTTTGGGACTTGTTTTTGTTCAAATAATTATTTATTATTAAAAAAAATTTTTAATTAACTGTCAAGTATAAAGATTACTAAGACAAACCATTTTATTTTTTGAGTAACATACGCAATAAGACACATGCATAACAGTGATATTTTAGTATTTATAGCATTTATATTATTCTTTTAGTATTTATTCGATTTTATTTTTATACTTTACTTCTTTTTTTATTATTATTAATTTAAGTTATATTTTAGTTTTAGGTTTTTTATGTATTTATTTGATTTATTTCCTATATTTATTGAAGCTTCCCAGGAAGTGATGATTTTGTTCTCATAAACACATGCAATTTTTATTTATTATTATTTATTTATTAATTTGTTGATGTATTTATTTTTTTATTTTTTTTGCATTAGTTCAATTTACTTTGGAATGAAGCATAATGTTGAATATTATCTTCAAAGAATATATTTTCATAATATATAAACGTGATACTGTGTACTTGATAATTAATTAGGCAACATATACATGTATTAAAAAGTAAAATAAACATAATAAATCTCTCTCCCAGAGATAAACACCCATCATATTTGATGAACAACTTTTTTTAATTTCTGAAGTTGAAGCAATAACTGGAAATAATATAAATAAATAAAAAAATAAAAAATATAAACTTAAATTAATAATGAAAAAAAATTGATAAATAAAAAATGAAATCACAAAATAAACTACAAAAAACTAAAATGACATTTAAACATATAAAACAGTGAATTAATAAAAAAAGAAACTATAAATATTAAAATAACAGTTCTGCATGTGTCTTATTTTGCCTGTTACTCCTAAGTGGTTTTGTCTTTCTATTCTTGATACTTGATAGTTAATTACTGAATTAATTACTAATTAATGATATATAAATGAGAAATAATTATTTGAACAAAAACAAATTCCAAAGAGCCCACAGATTTATGTCAAAAATGCCAAATTTTTCAATGTAATTAATGACATTAATGATTTTGATAAATATTTAATGCAATTTTTATTATTGTTTATATATAATATTTATAAATATGTGATACTTAATTAGGCAATATATACATGTATTAAAAATGAACATAAATATAACAAATCTCTCTCTAAGACAAACACTCATGTAAACATGTAAATATTTGATGAAAATCTTTGTTCCCAAGACAAGATTTTTGATTTCTAAAGTTGAGGCAATAACTGAAAATAAAATAAAGAAGAAAAAAAACAAAAATATAACTTAAAAAATAGATAAATAAAAAACGGAATCATAAAATAAACTACAAAAAGTTAATAAAGCTGATTAAAAATGTTTTAAAAAAACATAAATATTCAAATGACAATTATGCAAGTCTCTTATTTTGCACATTGAAATGGTTTGCCTTTATAATTTTGAAACTTGATAGTTAATTAGAAAATATATCCCAGTATGGTAACACTTTAGAATAGGAAACACATATTCACTACTAACTAAGCGTTTTCACTAAACAAACTCATTATGTGCTGCTTATTAATAGCTAGTAAATGAGAGGTTCAGTTTAAGTTTGGGGTGGATTAAGGGATCTAAAATATGAAAATAATGTGTGCTTTATAAGTACTAATAAACAGTTACAAATCAACTAATAAACTGATTCTAAATAGGAACTAGCTAATAGTAATAATTGGTCCTCACATATAAATAAAGTGTACCAAATGTATGTATAAAGAATAAATTATTACTTGAACAAAAACACAGCCCAGAAATTCCCCAGAGTTATATGCTAAATGTTTCATTGTCAGTAATCACAGCTTCCTTTTGTCCTTTTTTGGTCATTTGAATATTTGAATATTTTCAGGAAGTAAGTATTTTCAGCTCTCTTTCTGTCAGAGATTGCCACCCATCACATGTGAACAGAAATTTCACCTACATTTAGAGCCGTCACCTACATGTAAACAGGAAACACGCAACCCACACAAAGATATTAACTGCAGCGCTGCTGTGCGGATGTGTCTGTCCACACACACACACACACACACACACACACACACACACACACACACACACACACACACACACAGTGTATTTGGGAAAGCAGGGGTGGAAAAAGCAGAGGTGTGTGCAGAAATCAGACAGATTAAAGAGTTTAAGCAGAGTGACATCTGTAATAAGCATTAGGGCTGCTCCATTATGGCGAAAATCATAATCACCCTCCGTCGAGAGCAGTGAGTGATTTTGTCTTTGTCTTTTGTTGTTTGATGAACATTAAGCTCAGAGACGGCAGAAGGAATATTACTTGTGGACGCTTTAAGAGCTGCACGGATCCAATATACTGTTACACACGGATTTTCATTCTTACGGAGCCCCTTACGTCAGTAGAAGAAAAATAATTAATCCGTGGGGACGGTTTTGCAATTCGTTCCCTCAGTTTATAAACTGTACTCACAAATTCTTAAACTGTTCCCTCGGTTTAACAAACCGTGCCCACGAATGTCCAATCCGTGCGCTCAGATTTTGTAAACCGTACCCTCGGATTTTGAATCCGTACCCACAAAAACATAATCCGTGCGCACGCTTTCGCAATCCGTTCCCACAGTTTGTAAACTGCTCTCACGGATTTGTGGCCCCGCCCCCAAATTCAACCAGGACACCTGTTTAAGTGCTGGATGCATTGTTTTGCATTTATTAAGCTTTATTTCTCAGTAGGCTATATGAGACTATGCAACACTGACAAAACAGAGTTTTTAGCTTTATTTTATATTAATCACCAATAGATTAGCTGCCAAAACACCATGTGTTCTATCCTATTGGTTATTAATGTAAAATAAACGATAAAAAGGAGGCTGTTTTGTAAGTGCGGTCATGGTACCAAAATAAAATAATAAGTGAAGAGCGCTGTTCAAACGGCTTTGTTTTATTTAATAATATTTTTCAAAATATAAAATTACCTGAATAAAAAAAAATAAATAAAAAAAAACGAGTTTTGGAGAGGAGAAGGTAAAAAGCAATACAAAACAAATAATGTACAGGTTATGTTGCCATTCCTTTGCTCTCAAACTAAATGCAATGTAATAATAGGCCTTATTTAATAATAACATTAATAGTGCAGCATGCATCTAACTCTGGGTGAAAAGCTTATCATAATCACAAATCCGTGAGAGCAGTTTACAAACTGTGGGAACGGATTGCGAAAGCGTGCGCACGGATTATGTTTTTGTGGGTACGGATTCAAAATCCAAGGGTACGGTTTACAAAATCTGAGCGCACGGTTTGGAAATCCGTGGGCACGAATTGTTAAACCGAGGGAACAGTTTAAGAATTCGTGAGTACGGTTTATAAACTGAGGGAACGAATTGCAAAACCGTCCCCACGGATTAATTATTTTTCTTCTACAGGTGACGTAAGGGGCTGCGTACATTCTCAACTGTTTACGTTCATTTGAGACATAACTGATGGAGGTTTACACGAATAATCAGCAAACGCCACATTTTGACATATATTTGCATGTATTTAAACGTTTAGGTACGCATCTTAAGCTAAACATTCACTTTATTTGTCCAGACGGCTCTGAACGCATAGCATTACACAGAACAGCACAAACTCTCTTTCATGCTTTTAAAAACACCACATCAAATAAACATGAATAAATCAAGCACGTCCCATTTTATGCAAGTCACATTACATGATTTTACTGATTTGCATGTGAAATTGGGCTTTTATAGACGAGCGAAAGCACACAAAGGTGGTGGAATTGGGAGCAATGATTGTTTTATCTCGAATATTGTATTTTCATAATTATTTGAAGCCAAAATCGAAACTGAATATTCATTAATAGCACAGCCCTATAATTAGCATGATTGAACACTGGTATGTGTGTGTGATGGCCAGCGTGTTCACGTCCTTCTCTGATCTTTCATCATCACAGGGCAAAAAGAAGCGAAGGAAACGAGACAAGCAGCAGGACTCCGGCACAGGTACATATCTTTGTGTTTTTACATGCTCAGGCACATTAAGAGTAAGTTCTGTACTGATCACAGCCATACTTTAAACGAGGAGCATTCTTCTATTTCATAGACAGAAATATCAAAGATAAAACTGATCACTGAAACTTAGTGTTAGTTCACTTTCAGTGATGTACTCAGCCCCTTGGCATCCAAGATCATGATTCATGTCTTTCTTCAGTCGTAAAGAAATTATGTTTTTTGAGGAAAACATTTCAGGATTTCTCTCCATATAGTGGACTTCTATGGTGCCCCGAGTTTGAACTTCCAAAATGCAGCTTTAAAGGACTCCAAACGATCCCAGCTGAGGAGGAAGGGTCTTATCTAGTGAAACGATCGGTTATTTTCGTAACAAATTAACAATTTATATACTTATTAACCTCAAATGCTCGTCTTGTCTCATCTCTGCGATGCGCATAAAAAGTTTATATTTCACAAATATTACTTTTTTACTCAAAATTCTGAGTTTATATCTCAAAATTCTGCATTTTTCGCCCCTCAAAATTCCAAGTCTATACCTTGAAATTCTGACTTTTTTCATAAAATTCCTAAAATTTGTATCTCGCAATTCTGACTATTTTTTCCTCAAAATTCCAAGATTATATCTCCCAGTTCTTTTTTTTCTTTTTTTTCAAAATTTAGAGTTTATATCTTGCAATTTTTTCTATAAAACTACAAATTTATATCTCACCATTCAGACTTTTTTTCCTCAAAAAAAATTTAAATCTTATATCTTGCAATTCCGTCTCCGAGTTCATATCTCATAATTCAGACTTTTTATCCCTGAAAATTCGATTATATCTTGCAATTCCGTCTTTTTCCTCAATATTCTGACTTTTTTACTCAAAATCCCGAGTTTATCTCATAATTCAGACTTTTTTTTCTCTCAAAATTCTGAGTTTATATCTCGCAATTCTGCATTTCCCCCCCCTCAAAATTCCAAGTCTATACCTTGAAATTCTGACTTTTTTCCTAAAATTCGTATCTCGCAATTCTGACTATTTTTTCCTCAAAATTCCAAGATTATATCTCCCAGTTCTGTTTTTTTCCCCCCTCAAAATTCAGTGTTTATATCTTGCAATTCTGGCTTATTTTCTATAAAACTCCAAATTTATATCTCACCATTCAGACTTTTTTTCCTCAAAAAAAAAATTCAAATCTTATATCTTGCAATTTCGTCTTTTTTCCTCAAAATTCTGAGTTCATATCTCATAATTCAGACTTTTTATCCCTGAAAATTCGATTATATCTTGCAATTCCATCTTTTTCCTCAAAATTCTGATTTTATATCTCAATATTCTGACTTTTTTACTCAAAATTCGGAGTTTATATCTCACAATTCTGGCTTTTGTTCTTCAAAATTCCAAGTTTATATCTCCCAGTTCTGTTTTTTCTCCTCAATTGCGAGTTTATATCTCGCAATTCTGGCTTTTTTTCTATAAAATTCCAAATGAATATCTCACAATTCAGAGCTCATATCTTGCAATTCCATCTTTTTTCCTCAAAATTCTTATTCAAAAGTTTGTCAATATTCTTTTTTACTGGAAAATTCCAAGTTCTCCACATCTCCCAATTGTGTCTTTTTTACCTGAAAATTCCAAGCTCATATCTCACAATTCTGTCTTTTTTTCCTCAGAATTCTGAATTTACATCTCGCAATTGTGACTTTTTTTCGCCCTGAAAATTCGAGCTCATATCTCGCAAATTCTGTCTTTTTTCTTCAAAATTCCAAGTTTGTATCTCACAATTCTGGCTTTTTTTTACCCTACAAAATTCTGACTTTTTTCCTTGAAAATCCCGAGCTTATATCTCACGATTCCGTCCGTTTTCCTTAAAATTCAGAGGTTCTATCTCACAATTCTGTTTATATTTTGCAATTCTGAGTTTGTATTGTGCAATTCAGACTTTTTTTTACCTTCATTTTTTTCAGTGGCAGAAACAAGCTTCTTTTGTCTTATTTACAACTTAGACATATTTTTTTTTCTGTATAGTAGGCAGTATGCATGGACAAGCAGCTAATATGATATTACATAGCTCTATTTATTTGCAGTAAGCTGATGGTCTTGACTGTGATTGCTTTTTTTCGTTCTCCTGGTGTTCTCCTGGCTAACCTCTCTGCCCCGGCGGCCTCTTTCTCCTTCACCTCCTCCTGCCTCCACCTTCTCTCTCTCTGCCGCTGTCTCTTTCTCTGCACGCATGCTGCCTTTCGCTCAGACCCCGGCTCGCCAAAGAAATGCCGCGCTCGCTTTGGCCTCAACCAACAAACGGACTGGTGCGGCCCCTGCAGGTGTGTACCGCTGTCCCGCATGCGTCTGTCACTAACACACAGCCCTCCTCCATCACACCTCCATCCTGGAGTCAAACTCTGCAGGACGGCGGCCCAGCTCTGCTTTAATTAAACACTCGCCTTACTGTTTCATCTGACTTTCTGCAAGGTTTTTGTCCATAAGCCTTTGAGTCGTAGTCCTGCTTGAAGCAGATGTAATTTGCACGAATGAAGGACACCAACAGCCAGCTCTAGAAAGATTAGTTCAGACCAGGACTGCATGATTCATTGAAATAACAGCCAAATCACGATCTGACTTACTGTGATCACCACGTCATAAGGCTACTGTTTAATTGAATACATGCACTGTGTTTCAGAGTGAATCATAGTAACACATTCCTGCGGTTTTCTGTCAAAATGAAAGTTTAACAGTTTAACATTTGAAAAATAAAGCAACAAGACATAAATGTTAGTAGTGGAATTTGTCATTTATACTTTTAAGGTGAAACAATGCAGGTGAATAGGGGAAAAAAAACAACTAATAATTATCACCTTACTTACGCAGTTGATTGATTACAGTGATAATTGCAAACATTATTTGTATTACAAGTTTTCTAAAATGTTATGTTTAAATATGCACTAATTAATAAAAAATGCTCTAATTTGCATACATTTCTAGTACAAAAAATCTAAACACTGGATGAAGTCAGTTTCAAAATTCTTGTTTCATTTTTTTTGACACATTAGAGTCAAATGTTTTTACAGAGGGGATTTTGGGAATCCCATTTCATCACTCCATAATTCAGAAAAACTTAGAACAGACAGAAAACACTATTTTTTACAAGTTTTTGAGGAATAAAATGTATAAAATCAAGCTAATTATATCTGAACAAATCCCTCTGTAAAAACCTTCAGGATATAGACAGGAATACAAATGTAAAGTTTGGTGTACAGTGCAACTGAAGTGGAGATTTGTGGCTCAGTGTAGGAGAAAAAACTATGGATTGTAATTGAAATCGATTGACACAAATAGATAAAGTGCTATAAAAGAAATGGTGTCTTTTGATGTTTTCTTTGGGTGCCTGCATTGTCTCCCCTTAAATAAAATAAAATGATTATGCTATTATTATTATTATATTTTTATTTGGTAATAATAATAATAATAATAATTATTGTTGTTGTTGTTATTAAGATTTTATAGCCATATTGATATAATCACAAAATATTGGTTATCTTTTACTTTTGCAGCATTAGTTCAATAGTAATATTTCTTATTTTTTATTAACAATTTGAATATGTTTTGGTAGTTTTCCCCAAATAGTGTTGCCCTGTAATAAGTACGTGATCTACAAAGAAGAAAACTTTTTATTGCTAAATCTTAATATGCACTATTCAAACATTAATATATATGAACCAATAACTCCCAGTCAAAGGTTTATTTAAGATTATTTTAATGTTTTTAAAGAAGTTTCTTCTGCTCACCAAGCCTGCATCTGTTTGTTCCAAAGTACAGCAAAAACAGTCAAATGTTGAAATATTTTTATTTTTTAAAGTAACTGGTTTCTATTTGAGTATATTTTGAAGTGTAATTTATTCTTGTGATTTCAAAGCTGATTTTTTTGCATCATTACTCCAGACTCACGATCATTCTAATGATCTAATCGACTCCGATTTGCTGCTTAAAAACATCCTTGCTTAGAAAAAAGAAAAGAAAGGAAAAAGTATTACTTTCTGTCATTTCTTGTCCAAAAATAAAAATAATATTGACTCCAAGCTTTTGGATGGTATAGAGTATAATGTCACAAAAGTGTTTTATTTTAAATAAATGCTGATCTTTGGATCTTTCTATTTATCAAAGAATCCAGAGGTTTTTTTTAAATATTGATAATAATAATAATAATAATTTCTGAAGAATCATGTGACACTGAAGACTGCAGTAATGATGCTAAAAAATCAGCTTTGATCACAGAAATAAATTACACTTTAAAATATATATTAAAAAACAGTTTTTAATAGTAAAAATATTTCAAAATTGTACTGTTTTTGCTGTTCTTTGGATCAAATAAATACAGTCTTGGTGAGCAGAAGATACAACTTTATTATATGGTATTGTATATAAAAACATTAATATAAACTTTAATATACTAAAATGTCAATTTCTTGCTGATATTAGAAGCGTGTAAAATGAATGAATCTTTCAGTGTGATTCCTGAATCAATTCAACAGATTCATTTTGAAGAATCAGGTCATTCTAGAATTGGAGATCACTTGTCAATTTCTTTAGTTCAACATGTGTTTTTCTAAAATGTAGAGCAGTAAAAAGAGCAATATTATGCTTTGTAGTGAAAAAAGTTTCACAAAATAAAAATACAGAAACATGAAAAATCTTAAAGGGACAGTTCACCCAAAAAAAATTGTGATCATTTGTGACCCTAAACCACAAAACCAGAAATTCTGATTTTGAAAATTGAGATTCATATGCATAATATATGAACAAATAAGCTTTCCATTGATGTTTGGTTTGTTAGGATAGGACAATATTTAGTCGAGATACAACTATTTGAAAATCTGGAATGTGAGGGTGCAAAAAAAATCGAAATATTAAGAAAATCACCTTTAAAGTCGTCCAAATGAAGTTCTTAGCAATGCATATTACTAATCAAAAAATAGGTTTTAATATATTTACAGTAGGAAACTTACAAAATATCTCCATGGAACATGATCTTTATTGAATATCCAAAAGATTTGTGGCATAAAAGAACAATAGATAATTTTGACCCATTCAGTGGCACATTTACTCAACCCCATGTATGAATTTTCTTCGGCTGAACACAAAAGAAGATATTTTGTCTTCAAAATATACTTTTGTGTTCAACAGAAGAAAGAAACTCACTCAATAGAGGTTTGGAACAACATGAGGAAGAGTAACTGATGCCAGTGTTTTCATTTTTGGGATGCACTGTTCCTTTAAGAAGAATAATGAAGTGAAAGCACTGTTCGTGTTGAGTGATTAAAGTGCGAACCCTGATCTGGCTGTGGTTCGGAGAGCTTGAGCGATCCCTCTCACAGTGATCTCTGCTCCCGGACGCCTCCGCATCAAACCCTCCGCTCGCTGTGGTCAGCAGTTTCGGAGCTGCAGCGTTTGCAGATGCGCTGACCGAGAGCCGCTGACGCTCCTGTCAGAGGAAGGCTGAGACTTTGATGCGGCCGCGAGCGCGTGTGTGACTTTGATTTGTGTGTGAAGTGACTGATTTTCAGCTTCTCCCGACGGGGTTGGCACTGTGGTTTGCTAGCACTGCGGTTTTAAGGCAGTATGGCTTACACACGTTGCTATCACTTTCAACTTCAGAATGTTCAACTATTCCTTAGGGCAACACACTGCAGACAAAACCATTGTTTTTATTCCTGTCTAGATGGATTTTGTTCATATAGCCTATCATTCATCTGATCAGGGTTCGTACACGGTGCTCGCAGTACTAGAATTTGACTTGAAAACAGCAATATTCCTCATGAGGTACTTTAAAAGTGCTTGAATTATTGAAAGACAGTGTATCTATGAAACAAGTGTTGAACTTTTTGCCAATGAGCACGTATCTTATAAAGAAAAAATCATACTTTTTTGCTTATTTCTTCGATCAGTCGTTTTAAGCGATTCACTAGCAAAAACCAGATCAAATTAAAAGAGCCATTCTTTTTCTAATTTTTACATCGTTTGTAATGATTATAAAAAGCACATAGTGACGGGTGAAACTCAGCTTTTTGAAGCACTGAAACCGGATCGCCCATCACAGATCATTCGTTTTGAAATAGGACTTCAAATTGAGTAGCACAAATCATTTGATTCAGATCTGTATTTTGGAGCATGTGTTGCAAAACATTTGATTTAGATCGGGACTTTAGAGCGGTTTCGTGAATTATTTGACTTAGATTGGGACTTCAAATTAGGTAACGCAAATCATTTGATATAGATTGGGACTTAGGAACGGTTTGACGAATCATTTCATTTAGATTGGAACTTTGTATCACAAATCATTTAATTTAGATTGGAATTTCATGTATCGTGAATCATTTGATTCAGATTGGAACTTGGTGATTCATGAATCATTTGATTCAGTTCTGGATTTTGGAGCAAGTATCGCAAATCATTTGATCCAGATCTGGATTTGGAGCATGTATCACAAATCATTTGATTTAGATCAGAACGGGTTGAACGCATCAAATGATTCACGATACACAATTTGAAGTCCCATTCTAAATCAAATGATTTGACATTCACGCTCCGATTCCTGATCTGAAATGCTGGTTTGCGAATCATTATTCAGATCTGGATTTTGCATGTACCATGAATCATTTGCGTTCAATCAGGAATTTGGAGCGACTTCACAAATCCTTTTTCAGACTTTTTTTCCTTAAACAGTAGAAAACATCAAATCATTAAAGGAACACTCCACTTTTTTTGGAAATAGGCTCATTCTCCAACTCCCCCGAGTTAATAAGTTGAGTTTTACCATTTTGAAATCCATTCAGCCGTTCTGTAACGCCGATACTGTTCTGGCGATATCACTTTTAGCATAGCTTAGCATATATCATTGAATCCTATTAGACCAATAGCATCACGTTCAAAAATGACCAACGAGTTTCCATTTAAAACTTGACTCTTCTGTAGTTATATCGTGTACTAAGACCGGCGGAAATGCAAAGCTTCAATTTCCTTGGCTGATAAGATTAGGAACTACACTTCCATTCTGGCATAATAGTCAAGGAAGTTTGCTGCCGTAATATGGCTGAAGCAGGAGCAGTAATACCACGCAGCACATGTGCAAATGCTAAACTAGCTGGGAACTCATTTCTGATAATATTCCGCCTGCTTCGGCCATATTACGGCAGCAAACTTCCTTGACTATTACGCCGGAATGGAAGTGTAGTTCTATGCTAAGCTATGCTAAAAGTGATATCGCCAGAACAGGAGAACGGCTGAATGGATTTCAAAACGGTAAAAATCAACTTATTAACTCGCGGGGAGTTGGAGAATGAGCCTATTTCTAAAAAAAAAAGTGGAGTGTTCCTTTAAGGCAGTACAGAAAAGAAAGAAAAAAAGCAAACACAAATACAAATCCCTTAATAAAAATAATCATGGTTTTACTATAGTAAAAGGATAGTATCATTTGTAATTATTTAGTAGTGATACTTTGCATGTGCTTCACTTTATTTTTGCCATTTTTATTAATCTTTTTTAGATTTTGATAAATAAGTGATTGCTTGATAAGTAAGACAGTCCTAGAGTTTTAATTTAAAAGTATCTGTACGAACCCTGTCTGATTTATCGGACATTTTATTCTCTAATATGTCAACAAAATGAAAAGAATTTTGAACCTGTCGTTATTCATTCTTCAGATTGTTGCATAACTGTTTGGTGTGCTCTTTATTTTGTGTCATTGTTGTGCATTGAGTTCATCTTTGTGACGTTTCACATCCACGCTTTATTCACAGATAACTCTCTTTGACTGTTCCTAGGAGGAAAAAGAAGTGCATTCGCTACCTTCAAAGAGGACGCTGCGCCAGCCCCCATTCTTCCGATGGAAGTGCTATAGACTCCCCCCCGTCACCTGTCTATCACCCGCCAAACCCCGCCTCTCCCCCACGGTGCCCCTCCTCTAACCCCGCCTCCCCCGCCAGCCAGTCCCCTCCCACAGAGCGGCACACGCTCCGCCCACTCGCCCAGACTCTCGCTCGACTTCGGCAGAATTAAAACAGAGGGCGCCGTACGAGACTGACGGCTGAGCGCTGCGGAGACTGAGCTCACCCTCACACCTTCTTCAAGTTCTCTTCGCTTCAGTTTCCTCGGCAAGAAAAACAAGTTCACGCGGGGCGTCCTCTCATCTTTTAGGAAGTCGTGGCATTAGATTTCCTCGTGGATGAATCTCATGAAGAATTTGGGATTTTTTTGGCTTTTAATGACAAATAAGCATGATGTTTTCATTACCAATAATGCAAAAAAGATCGTTTTTCTTACTGTAGCTTGGAATATATATTGCTAGGCTCAAATTAACACCTTTACATCACATGAGCAAGAGTACTGTTTTCCTAAATATCAGCACG
>NC_133379.1:12796333-12829185 GCF_049309525.1 Garra rufa
GGTCAAATGTTGTTATTTATGTCAAATACAACTTTGATGTTGTTGAAAACTTTGAGGCAATAATATCATGACTTTTACTGGGGACACAAGAGGCACCGAATCCCAGGAATGACAAAGTAAACCATTACATTACACATTTTAGGTAGACTACTTTAGACTACTTGTTGATTACTTTTGATCTAACTTGTTTATCACATTGATTTAAATTGGATAATCTTGTATTATATAGATATAACGATACAAAGATTAAGAAATACATTCCATTTGTTGTTATTAACAACATGAAGTGCATTAAACATTACATTTCATCAAGGTTTCTCAAACTGGGGATTGTGAGTTAGTGATGGATGGGAGAAACAAACCTTTTCAAACCATTGAATCTGTTGAACAAAAATATTCACTCTCTCAGAGCATTCAAAAAAACACATTCTGGTCGAAACTGTAAATGCAACAACAACTCATGCCAAATAATGCAAAAAACTGCTTTTACACACCCACTGCAAATGCTTTCTTCAAAGTATAAAATATGAAATGCAATCAGGATAATAAAATATCATTAAATATGAGGTGTCTGTAAAATATGCATTTTTAAAATCATTATTTGTAAATTTGCAGGACTTGTTTGTTTTATGGAGGCCATTAAGAGACTACTCATTCTTTTAATTTAATTAATGTCTCGTTAAAAATGTCTACAAATTGTTCAAACTGATCCGAGATCATGCAATGAACATGATTCACGGGTCCACAGAGAATTGCCTCCCAGTGGCAAAGTATTGAAACTTTGAAACGTTACGAAACCATTATGATATAACTAAGCCTTGTTTACTAAAAAAATTGTGTGACTTTGGCATTTTGATGCATGCACCAAACCACTGTTTCGAAATAAATAATTTGCAATGTTTCAAAGCAGTTTAAGTGTTTAAAAACTAGCCATTACTTTTGTCAGTTTAATCTAACAATTAATTACATTATAAACACGTAAAGTAGAAAATGATTTGAAATTAAAACAATCAAGATAAAACACTTCCTGAAAAAGATGAAATATTATGTTTGTTCTGCATGTCATGTGACCATTAACCAACGTCAGAGAACCGTGAAAAAGCCAGTGTTACTTAATTATTAACTTATAACCTTAAAGTGTTCCTTTAAGATCTGAGTAAATATGCACCAGGAAATATACCTAAGAATGCTTCAGTGCTTTTTCTGAGCTCTTCTCCAGATCTGTGTCTTGACACAATACTGTCTCTGAGCTCTTCAGGCACTTCTTTTGACTTCAGGGCTTGGTTTTTGCTCTGATATTCATTTTTAGACCTTTTACACCTTTTATTGAGAGGTGTGTGCTTTTTCCAAATCATACCCATTCAAGTGAATTTGCCAAAGGTTAAGTTCATCCGAAGTGTAGTTACATCTAGAAGCGATCTTGAAATCCTCCTGAGCTAAATTTAAAGTGTCCTAGACACTTATGAATCCCAGATACCTACTAAGAATACTTATGCAATGTAATTGTTTTATTTTTTAATGTTTATAAAGTTTACAAATCATTTTTAATTACTTTTTTCAAGTAACAAGTAAAGTAACAGATTACTTTTTAATTTACAAGAAAATATCTGAGTTACTTTTTTTTTTTTTACCTCTCCTGTCCCCATGTTGAGAGAAATTGAAAGTAAGATGGTACTTTAGTTCTATAATAATGCATTAATTCAAAAACAGATTCAGTATTCCTTAAAACGAATAAACACTGTGAAATGCAACTCAGAATATGATACAAACCTACAGCAATTAAATATGTCCTTTGGAAATACAGTTATCCTTTATGTATTTAATCCCAGTTTATTAACCTGTGTCTTTGCTGCTGATCTTCGATGAAGCACGTCCCATTTTACGCAAGTCAATTTCATGTAAAATTAGGCTTTTATAGATGAGTGAAAGCGCACAAAGGGGCCAAATCAGGAGCAGTATTTTTTCCTCAATTTTTGTACACAAAAAAAACAATTTGTTGAATCAACTTAAAATAATTTGATGCGTGGGTGCTAGAGGTCGACCGATATTGGTTTTTACCGATACCGATAGCTAGGTTGGACCACGCTGGCCGATACCGATTAATTAACCGATAGTTTTTGAAAATGGATATTGAAGGCCAACTAAAATAGTGCTCTACTATTTAAAAAAATAAATACTAAACCATACTTTGTAAATGAATAAAAATATTAATATTAATTATAAATTGATCATTAAAGTTATTTCATAGTTCATTAATGTTAACAAAATGAACTTCGAAATTTAACAATATATCAGTAAATGTTGAAATTAACACTCTAACAAGGAACAACACTTCTATTCTACAGCTTTCATCAATCTTAGTTGATGTTACAAATGGGCTCATTGTAAAGGGGTGGGAATCTTTAAATTTTAACATTTTTTTTATTATATAAGCAGGCTGCTTTTTAAAATAATTACTTATTTAAAATTAGTGTTCTTTAAGTGTTGGCAAGTTTACAGAAATAGTTTTTTTCTTTTTCGTTTGATTATTACTGATGAGATCAGGCAGAGGCAGCTTTAACAGGCTGCATTCAAACGAATGCACAGATCAATTTCGATGTATCAGATGTTTTGTCCTGCTCTGAAAACATAACTGACTGTGTGTACATCAGTTTCGTATAAAAGTATTTGAAAATCCAAGTGCATTTAACTGCATCTGCAATCAAGCTTTTTAGGACGAACAAACACAAAGAGCAATTGAAAGTCTGTCAGTGCATCTAGTAGTACTGCATTATAAACGGCAGAAATGAAGGCACATGTAAAGTCAAAAACTGCGATTGATAGCTCACACTGTCAAACAATACACTTAGCTCACTGTGGAAATTCTGTGCAATGAAGCCAGCCGCGTTTCTGGCGCGCACGCGTGCCATATGCGGGAAAAACACACGCTCATTGAAGAGAGGATTGAGGTGCGTCGGAGAATCTATTTTTCACCCACCCTTTAATGAAACCGAACAAAAGTGCAGCGCTGTGTTGCGCGGACAACTTGCAGGTATCACACACACACAGGACGCGTTGTATAGTTAAAGCATAAATCTAAAACCGTTTATTTAATCACCAAACGGGCAAATGTTTACTTCAAGAATGATCAAAAAAGCGGCAAAGGTTAGTTTAAACATGAAACGGAAAGAGAAAGTGCGATCTATATTGCAGCCATTTCAGAAACAATTTCTTTTCTGTTTTACATTTATGTTAAAATATTATTTGTTTTTGTTTTGTTTCAGTTTAATATGTTAATTACGAAAGAAGTTTGTGTAATTTGTAAATGTCATAAAGGACGTGGTATGAATTGGACGGCAATACGCCAGGAGAATTGGAGAGGGTCAGACACAATTTTTGACAACTTCGTACGTTTTTATTTGTGGAAAATCCCTTCTTTAACGAATTTCGTTTTGTATTATTTTTATCTTAATTTTTAATAGATATTTTTGTTGATCAGTTATTAAAATCAAATAGGAACAGGAAAATGGCATTGTGAAATAAAGTGCGTAACAAGATGCAAACTCACCATGCTTTAACGGCCTGAAGAAAAGGCTAAAACATAAATTATAGCTCTGTATTAAGCATACAGACTTAATTAGAGCTACAGAAATACAAATAGTTTGCTTAAATGCACAATACTCAATTTTCCAGCACAGGGTCAAGTCTTTATGAACGATGTAGGAAAGATGTGTAATGTAAAACTATGGCGCGCTGTGACTGATTTTGTCGGCTGAATGAACACAGTTTGCTTTCTCATGTCTTTACACCTGCAACTTTGCTGGCTAAGAATATAAACAGCTGGATATAAATCAATACAAATATATGGTAACAATCCTGGCATTAAACATTGGTCTAGGGCTTAACCTCTCATACTCCATGACAGCGGAGCGTGAGCCGCTTCAGCAAAGAACGCAACCCGGAAAAACTATCGGTAAGGATTTTTGCCGATAACCGATAGTTCGGACAATCAACTATCGGTGCCGATTAATCGGCAAAACCGATACATCGGTCGACCTCTAGTGGGTGCCTTATTAGTTCACTCAACTCAAAATTTAGTCCACGTAAAATGTTAAGTTGAACTAAGTGACAAATTAGATATTTGAATTAATTCAACTTAAAATTTTAAGGCAGCAGGGTAACAAATTATTTTAAGTTTACTCTGCACATTTTTTTTTTTTTACAGTGTATTTTCATAATCGTTTGAATCGTTTTGAAATCGAAACTGAATTTGAATTAATTGCACAGCCCTACTTTCTCCAACACTGTTTGTAGCAATAGCCAGGAATACATAGTATGGTTCAAAATGATCGATTTTTCTTTTATGCCAAAAATCATTAGGATATTATTAACTCCCTAAAGATGTTTTGTAAATTTCATACCATATATCTATATCAAAACTCATTTTTTGATGAGTAACATGCATTGCTAAGAACTTCAAATGGACAACTTCTCAATATTTCGATTTTTTTTCGCACCCTCAGATTTCAGATTTTCAAATAGTTGTATCTCGGCCAAATGTTGTCCCATCCAAACCATACATCAATAGAAAGCTCATTTATTCAGCTTGTTTGTATGCATCCCTTATCACAGGTTTTGTGGTCCAGAGTCACATATATGACCATGCATGACAGTGTTTCTTTCATTGAAAAACTGCATGTTTTATATTTACATCAGGATTTAAAGCATTTATGTTTGGCAGTAAATATCTCAGGTTCTTTGCGATGTCAGTTTTAACTTGCTCAGGTTAAAGATTTTAAATCTTCCAGAGCAGCTTTATCCATGTTAAGTGTGTTTGTCAGCTGCTGTGTGATTGGTGAAGAAGGAGGCGAGGCGGTCACATGATCTCAGTGTGTGTTTCTCATATGAGGGGGTTATTCATGAATGAAGCGCTGCCTGTGGGAGTTGTGTCTCTGATGTTTCCATCAGCCGTAAGCGCTCATGCCACTCCACTGCCTGCTGGATCCGTGTCACTCATTGAGCTCCAGTGCATGACTGTTTATAAGCTCTGTTTGTGTTTGTGAGGGATGCATGTGGTCCTGATGTACACTGCTGTCAGTGTTTATCAGTCCACTTGACAGACCTGGGCTTCAGACTCCCGATCCGTCTCACTCAGGCGCATGTGTAACACCAGATTCTGTGTGTCTGTGCGAGCATCTCTTTCTCTTCATTTGTCTAAAATAGCAGCATTGGCTGTAGTGTGCTGTAGGGGTGGGCGATATGACCTAAAATTAATATCACAGTATTTTTCATCTTTTGAACGGTGACGGTATAATATCACGGTATTACTTTTTTTGGTACATTTTGGGGGGAGTACACTCTAAAAAGTGCTGGGTTAAAAAATAACCCAACCATAACCCAGCTGCTGGGTAACTATGGGACAGAACACGCGTTGGGTTGTTTTGACCCAAGTGCTGGGTTAAATCATTTGACCCAAAATGCTGGGTTGTTTATTTGACCCAACCAGTGGGTCAGATTAACTGTGTTGCTGGGTTAAAAACTACCAAAATATTGGGTTATTTATTGTCTAATTGCCTTGCTACCTTTATATTTACCAATAATAATATATAAATCACAAAAGAATGTAAAATTATTATTGTTTTTCTGTAATACAGTTACACAACACAAAAAAATGAATATGTAAATGTCATTTTAATGAGTTTTCATATTTCTTTTTAATACAGTTTTCAAATAGGTGTAGCTGTCACACATTTTGTCCAACCCTTAAAGACACAAATAACGGTTTTAGTAGATCAGTTTCTTTTAAACACAAAACTGTAAACAAGGCACACTATATTCATATTCTTTATGTCAACATTGCAGCAGCAGAACACTCAAAAATGAATTATTACCACATTAGAATCATTCCAAACATCGTGCCATTAAAACTAAGCCAAACAAAGAGTCCACCAGACAATTCTTACAATTTAAAACATGTTACAAGTGGCCAAAAAAAAAACTTCACACATGAAGACTTATGTCCATCAATATGATATACTGCAAGCTGGAGAAATTCCCAGGCAACAAGTCCGCTTCAATGGCATGGCCTGGAACAATGGTGAAGGTCTAGAAATGTTGTTGTCTCATCCCAAGGCTCAAATCCACCATGTTGGTCCCCACCTGTTAATTATACGGCATTTAGTCTTTCAACATTACATTTTAAGTTAAGTGTATTTTATGAACATAAACACAGAGGCATGAAATAAATGCTCATTTTGCTTCTCAACTTTTCATACAGTTGTGGTCAAAATTATTAGAAAACTAGTATTTTCACCAGCTAAATAAGGTTTTAAGTCAGTGATTTCTATCTTTTGCTGTAGTGTGTCAGTAGGAAATATCGGTTTACATTTCCATTCATTTTGCCATTAATTGTGATAATCCAGTGACATTTTTGTTTTGTGCTCCACACAGGATCTGATCTCATCATCATCCAGAAGAACTGTGAAAGCGTCACCAAGATGCTCCAAGAGACCTAACTGCAAAGCTACAATACTGTTAAAAGTTTTAAGCACTTGTCTAAAAATGTCATAAAATGACTCTGTCAAAAATAATGTCATAAATAAATGTTCTTAATCAATTAACCTTGATTAACTAAATTAAATCAACATTTGGTTTGACCGTCCTTTTGCGTTTAAAGCAGCTTTTGCCCTACACTAGGTGCACTTGCACATAGTTTTTCAGGTAGCTTTGCAGGTAGGTCTCTTGAAGCATCTTGGGGACGTTGTCACAGTTCTTCTGGATTTAGTCTGTCTCAGTTTGTTCTGTTTCTTCATGTCATTCCAGACAGACTGGATGATGATGAGATCAGATCTCTGTGGAGGATTGGCTGTTGTGCCAATGTAAACTGATATTTCTCACTGACACACTACAGCAAAAGATAAAAAACACTGACTTAAAATAATTTTTTAGCTGGTGAAAATACAACTGTTATAATAATTTTGGCCACCACTGTGTTTATATATATATACATACACCCTTATTAGAGCAGAAAACGTAAAACAAAACTTACAGGTTGTACGTCAATGAATGGCCTCCGGGATTCCGTGGTTGTGGGTCTGAAGACCTTTTATCCAGAGTGGGCAGGACTTTGAAAGCACTTTCCCCTTTAGCATCTAAACCATAGGAATAATATGCAAACTGTGAACCATATTTTATAATCAAAACAAACTGAAACACTTTCATATGAAGATTTCTTCATTCCTTTAAATAATGCAAATTAATTCCCACCCTCATTCAACTACTGCAGGTTAAGTTTAGGTATGGGGTCAGATTCAGGGATGTAGAAAATGCTCATGCAGAATAAGGCATCAGTTTGTGCTTCATAAGTACTAATTAACAGCCAATATACAAGCTAATAAGCAACTAGTTAAGTGTTACTGTACCATTGTATTTACCAGTTGATGTGTGTCAAATACAGTTGCATATTGTTTTATAGATTGACATATTATTAGAAAAAGCTTACCTTAAGTCATGTCACCCAGCTCTGAATGCACCTCACTGAGCACTGGCAAGAATTAGGTCTGCAACTGTAGCCCAGTCTTCAAAAAGTCTGCCTCTGGATATAGCTTCCTAAAGTCTTGTGAAATCTGATCAAATCTGAAAAACAAATGTGGTTCAATAAGTTTAAGGTTTATACTGGTCTCCTAGTTTGTAATGCAACACAGGCATTCACTAAAATAGAGGAAGAGTAAGGGGCCGTTCACATGCCGCGCCTAAAAACGCGTGAAAACGCAAGACGCGTCGCTTTCTTTCCAAAAACGCAGCTTGCTCTCCCATGGCGTCTGCCGTTGCTAAGCAACCATGTCCCGCGCCTGGAAAAAATGAGCTTCCATTATGAGCGTATAATAACGAACTTCAGTGCGCAAAAAACGCGACATGTGAACGGCCACATACACCACGAGAGATTAAGTCTAACTTTACATACTGTAGCTAAGACAACATTACATTTAAGTAATAAACAATAGTACATACCAGTCATATTGTGGTTTAACATTATTAAAGTAAGGGACATAACGTTTTAGCTAATGCAGATAAGTTACCTCAAGGAAAAAACCGCGAAAATGCTCAACATAAAACATATGGATCTATCGTTGGATTCGGCACGTCGCAAACATTTACTTGAAAAATATGCCCTTAAAAGATCAATTTTTGTATGAAATGATCTAATTTTGACAAAACATTACAAAGCAATACAGTATGCAGACAGTAAAGGAACTTACCCCCGTATTTCTGACCTACTCTTTCCATAAGGCGTTAAAATAAAGGCCATATGTATACTGTAAATTATACAAATAACACTACACACACACACACACACACACACACACACACACACACACACACACACACTTTATATAACAATAAAGCGATTGTTGAGGCAAAAAAGTACATCGCTAGGCTGCTTAAGTTACAACGTTCGTCATTCACGGAATAAAATGCCAACCCCGCACAGCGACATATCAAATATTGCATTAAACAGTGAAATCAGTACGCTCTAAAACACAACTTATTAAAAATAAAGGTAAATAATTATATAATCATATTATTAATTTACCTTATAATCCTGCTTGCTGCGAGGTGTGTGACCGCCTGGCGACGAGACGAGTGAAGAATCCAGAATGTTCGATGAAGTGAAAAAAATAAACAAACCGGTTGGGTCAAAATAACCCAACCCAGGTGTTCATAGTGAAAGAACCCCTTATAGTCCATTTGACCCAGCATGATCAACCCAACTGTGTGTTTACAGTGCCTCAAACAACCCAGAATTTTGACCCAGCACAATTAACCCAGCAATGTGTTTACAAAAATAACCCAGCACTTTTTAGAGTGTAGCCTGTCCTGTCCTGTCCCTTTAGTATCTGAATAAAGTTAATATTTTTATAATATAATAAGTAAATGGTAGGTATCCTTATCAAAAAGAGACATGGGAGAGTATGCATTCTTAACATATTTATTTTGCAAAAAACCTAAAGATCTTACTTAACAGTGTACAACAAAACTAAAAATTATTTTTTATTGAAATTTAATTTCTGCAATATTTAAAACCTTTAAATAACTGGGGGAAATCAACCCAAGGCAACAGTTTAAAAGTAGACCAATTCTGTGGGGAAAAAACGCGGACTTGGCAACCCTGCATCCAACACCAGCTGCTGGAGTTAATGTCATTGCACACGTGAGTACGACATTTTCGTCCGAGATGTTTGCGCGTAAAAAAATAAAAATACAGGTTATGTTAATCGAGTTTACACACTGCCGCTGAAACTTTCGTCCGTCATAAAACAATTCGGATCATGTTTGATTTTTCTGCATTTTCACATCCATAATAAGCATTTTGATAAGGATGGCGAATATGAGAAAACTAAAAAAAAAACGCATACGAAAAACGGACTCAGTGTACAACAACCTTTAGATTTGACTGATCACGGGTCGAAAGTAAAGAGGGATTACAAAAATAGACTGGAGGATTTGCTGCAATCTTGTACTCGCTGACAAATATCTATTATAAGATGTGCTGCTCCCTTTACACAGAGTGTGCGTTATCGCAAAAAGTAAAAGTAAACAGCGCGAGCACTCATTTAAAAGCGATTTCTATACCCTGCATATTGAAAGTGCGAAAATTATATACAATATTAGAATATTTGCGGGTGCGCCGATAAGAAAAAAAGTCCCGGTCGTCCCGATTGCCACTCCGCCCCTGGTATAGGCTACAGGCCCGAGCTTTCTTCACGAAGGGTTTAATGTCCACTCCCCTTTTACCTACCACCTGCAAAGCTGATACGAATATGTTTAGCTTTTTTATTTACAACAAGATATATAGTATAAGGATTAGGGATGGGTATCATTAAGGTTTTAACGGTATTACTACTTCCATCGATACCACTTATCGATTCGGTACTTTAACGGTACTCTTATCGGTACTTTTTGTTGTGTTTTTAATTAAAAAACTGAAACAAATTGAGAACAGAAATAACAACACTTTATTTTTTACATGTAAAATAATTATCTATTGCTTAGCAAACACCAATGTTTGAGCAAATATCTGTTACACAAACAAAACCAATGATTGTTAAACAAATAAATAAACACAATTTCCTTGTAAATGAATATACAATGATTTAATTACAAATTAATTTTTAGGTAGGCTCTGCTCTATAATTTCTTAGCATAGTTTATTATTATTTATCTATTTGTAAAAGCAGTACTATAAAGGCATTTTAATGTTTCATATTTATTTAGGCTACTGCATAAAAAATATTCTAAATAGTTAGCCTATATGTAGGTTATATGTATCTGAATGTGTGTTTATTAAATTATTAACACAATAATACTGATTTAGAGAGACCTTATGTGATGTTTATGTCGTGATTTTAACATAGCATGCATACCTGAGGAGACGGATGATGAAGTAGAAGCTAGGCAGTCGAAAACTTTGCATTTCTGCACATAATGCACTTAGGCTAGATGTTTTGATAAATTGCTTGTGTTTCCGCCTTTACAAGCGAAAATCTTGTTGCAATGAGCATTGTCTGTGTTCACACGAGTGAAGTGTAACATACTTTGGATCGTTTGACTCTCTCTGTCATCGTCACTCTATAAGCGCGAGCTCTGTGTACTGCGGAACAGACTACATTTCGTGTGTGAGATTGCAAATAACAGCAGTACAAGCGAATAACGAATATTATCGCAAATTACAAAAGGCTGGTCAGGTAAAATATGCTATGTAATGTTTATTTAGCAATTTTTTTATTTTTATTTCTCCAGTACCAACAGCAGAACCATTAACGTCAGAGCTTATTGATACTTCGGTCTTTTATAATTTGGCACTGGGACTGATAAAGTACCGGGTTTCGGTACCCATCCCTAAAGGAGTAGTTCACTTTCATAACAACAATGTACGGATAATGTACTCACCCCCTTGTCATCCAAGATGTTCATGTCTTTCTTTCCTCAGTCATAAAGAAATAATGTTTTTTTGAGGAAAACATTTCAGGATTTCTCTCTTTATAATGGATATGGATGGTGCCCCGAAGTTTGAACTTCCGAAATGCCGTTTAAATGCAGTTCAAAAGGCTGTAAACAATCCCAGTCGAGGAGGAAGGGTCTTATCTAGCGAAACGATCGGTTATTTTCTAAACAAATTGACAGTTTATATACTTTTTAACCTCAAATGCTCGTCTTGTCTCATCTCTGCGCAGCGCATGCGAAGTCTGTGTGATTGGGGTAAATAGAGTTAGGGTACGTCTAAAAACTCCCATCTCGTTTTCTTCCCTAACTTCAAAATCACCTTAGATCGCTGCAAAAGAAACTCAAACGCCCTTTACAAAAAAAGGTAAAAACAGCATTATAGGACGATTTTGAAATTTAAGACATAAACTAGATGGGAGTTTTTAGACGTACCCTAACTGCATTGACCCAGATTATATTGACTACACATGCACTGCACAGAGATGAGGCAAGACGAGCATTTGAGGTTAAAAAGTATATAAATTGTCAATTTATTTCGAAAATAACCGATCGCTTCGCTAGTTAAGACCCTTCCTCCTCGACTGGGATCGTTTAGAGCCTTTTGAAGCTGCATTTAAACTGCATTTCGGGAGTTCAAACTTCGGGGCACCATACATATCCATTATAAAGAGAGAAATCTTGAAATGTTTTCCTCAAAAAAAAAAAATTCTTTACGACTGAGGAAAGAAAGACATGAACATCTTGGATGACAAGGGGGTGACTACATTATCTTATCTACATTGTCTTATCTAGTGAAACAATCAGTTATTTAAAAAAAAAAAAGACAATTTGTTTACTTTTTAACTTCAAATGCTCGTCTTGTCTCATCTCTGCGCAGCACATGCGAAGTCTGTGTGATTCAGCTAAATACAGTTAGGCCTCTACACACACATTGATGTTCTCAATCAATCAATCAATCAATCAATCAATCAATCAATCAATCAATCAATATTAGTTTATAAAGGTCTCATCATCGGGTCGGGTGACTATGGCAAAAAAATGATCACTAAGATTGTTCATATCAGTCAGTGTCTGTAATTATCTTAATAAATGTAGTCTTTATTTTGAACAATTAAAGCAACACTCAACAACAAGCTGCCGCTTCAGATGATCATGGTTTAGTTTGACAGTCTTAATGCTGTTTGGTTCCACTTTTGCCGCGTAAACATTTTATTTATTATATTACATGTGATTATCATGCTAATGTCATGCTAGTAACTTGCTAATCATGCTAGAAACATGTCAGTTACTTGTCAGTCATGCTAATGATGTAAATAATGTGCTACCCATGTTAGAAACTGGCTAATCAGGCAAGAAACATGTTAGAAACATGCTTCATTGGATTTATTGAACATGTTATTATCATGCTAATGTCATGCTAGTCACTTGTCAGTCATGCTAATGTCATGTGAATAATCTGCTAATCAGGTTAGAAACTTGCTAATCATGCTAGAAACATGTCAGTTACTTGTCAGTCATGCTAATGATGTAATAATGTGCTACCCATGTTAGAAACTGGCTAATCAGGCAAGAAACATGTTAGAAACATGCTTCATTGGATTTATTGAACATGTTATTATCATGCTAATGTCATGCTAGTCACTTGTCAGTCATGCTAATGTCATGTGAATAATCTGCTAATCAGGTTAGAAACTTGCTAATCATGCTAGAAACATGTCAGTTACTTGTCAGTCATGCTAATGATGTAAATAATGTGCTACCCATGTTAGAAACTGGCTAATCAGGCAAGAAACATGTTAGAAACATGCTTCATTGGATTTATTGAACATGTTATTATCATGCTAATGTCATGCTAGTCACTTGTCAGTCATGCTAATGTCATGTGAATAATCTGCTAATCAGGTTAGAAACTTGCTAATCATGCTAGAAACAGGCTAGCAAATCGCTAATCAGGCTAGAAACATGCTACACTAAATTGATTGAACATGCTTATGTCATGCTAGTAACTTGCTAATTATGCTAGTAAATTGCTAATCGTGCTAGTAACTTGTCAATCATGCTAATGACATGTAAATAATGTGCTACTCATGCGAGAAACATGTTAGCAACTTGCTAATCAGGCTAGAAACATGTTATATTTGATTTTATTGAACATGTTATTATCATGCTAATGTCATGCTAGTCACTTGTCAGTCATGCTAATGACATGTAAATAATCTGCTAATCATGTTAGAAACTTGCTAGTCATGCTAGAAACAGGCTAGTAGCAACTCGCTAGTCAGGCTAGAAACATGTTACATTACATTTATTGAACATGCTTATGTCATGCTAGTAACTTGCTAATCATACTAGTAACTTGTCAATCATGCTAATGACATGTAAATAACATGCTAATCATGCTAGAAACATGTTAGAAACATGCTTCATTGTATTTATTGAACATGTTATCTTACTAATGTCATGCTAGTCACTTGCTAATCATGCTAGTAACTTGTCAATCATGCTAATGACGTGTAAATAACATGCTAATCATGCTAGAAATATGTTAGCAACTTGCTAGTCAGGCTAGAAGCGTTAGAAACATGCTTCATTGTATTTATTGAACATGTTATCATGCTAATGTCATGCTAGTCACTTGCTAATCATGCTGGAAGCATGCTAGTAACTTGACAGTCATGCTAATGATGTAAATAATGTGCTACTCATGCTAGAAAATGGCTAATCATGCTAGAAACGCGCTAGCAACTTGCTAGTCAGACTAAAATATGTTAGAAGCATGTTACATTGTATTTATTGAACATGTTATTATCATGCTAGTCACTAGCAAATCATGCTAGTAACTTCTCAATCATGCTAATGACGTGTAAATAACGTGCTAGTCATACTGGAATCATGCTAGAAACAGGTTAGCAACTCGCTAGACAGACTAGAAACATGTTAGAAACATGCAAAATTATATTAAACATGTTATTATCATGCTAATGTCATTCTAGCAACTTGCTAATAATGTTAGAAACATGTTAATAACATGCTAATAACTTGTTGTTAATGCTCGAAACATGCTAGCAACTTGCTCATGACATGCTAATAATGCGAGTAACTTGTTAATTAGGCTACACCCAAGCTACAACTTGCTAATCATGCTAGAAACATGCTAGTAATTTGGTAATCATGCTAGAAATTGGTTAAGGACGTGTTAGTAACTTGCTAATCATGCTAGAAACATACTAAACATGCTAGAAAAGTGTCAAAAATGATTGTATTTGCTGTTTTTATGCTACTGTTGTTAAAATAACCACGACTTCTGCAGCTCTTAAAGGGATAGTCCATACAAAAATAAAAATTCTGTCATAATTTCCTTACCCTTATTATGTTAAAAACTCGAAACAGAAGATATTCTGAAGAATCTTCGTAAACCAAACTGTTTGCATCCATTGACTTCCATCCATTATATATTGACTTTGCATCCTTTGACTTCCATAGTATTGTTTTTATACTGTCAAAGTCAATGGCTGCCATCAACATTTGGCTACTTTAAACAAACGTTGTGTTTAATAAAAGAAACTCAAAGAGGTTTGGAACAACTTGAGGGTGAGTAAATGATTAGGTGAACTGAGGGGAAAGGGCTGGAATGAAACAAGTTTGGCTGTACGCAATAAAAATATATTGGGATATCTTGAAAATACAGACGTTTTGAAACAAATAAATGAATAGAAATAATCCTAGACTAAAATTTCAGACTCGGTGCAATGACCTTTACTCTGCATGTTCATCAAACACGTGTAAAGCTCATTTCCAGAGCTGCTCTGAGAGTCATTTCACAAGCTTTTGACTGAAAAAGAGCCGTCAAACACTTAATGGAACTAAGAGTAAAACTGAAAGACCTTAACATCAACCCGTCACAATAAAAGTCTGATTTAACTTGAGGAAATGATGATAGAAATATATTACTATGGTATGCTAAAATGTAATAATGTTAAACTAATAATTAGAGGTGTGACGAGACACTTATCTCACGAGACGAGACAAGATTTTTTAACTTTTTAAAATAAATCCTCAATGATGAAATATATAGGGGAAAATGGTGTTTTATTTAAAATAATGTAAGTGCATTTTGATATTAACTTGTACTTTATGAAATTAAACTTATTTTAATGAATTATATGCAGTGATTAAACGTGTAAACTAATGCTTTATGATTCTGGGTTAACTGAAAAACTACTTTCTTTTATAAAGCGGAGATCACAATTCTGAAGAAAAAAAGGATTAGAAATCTAAACAAAATTACGTAATTTACTAGGGGTTCTGACAGAATGTTCATTGCTCAAGTCTGAGTTAAAAAAATAAATAAATGAAGGAGCCAGTGTCTCAATTACTAAAGACTTGTTTGACTATTGGACTCTCTTGAATGTATAATTCAATGACAAACACTTTTTTTTAAACGTGTAGTTGTCGCCAAAGAGAATAAACGTTACACTACAGAAGATACTTTCGTTTTGATTGCTACTGTAGACAATAAGTGTTTATACCCGAACCATAAGCTTTTATCCCAGTGCTTATGTTATTTAAATGTCTGTAACAAAGAAACATTGATGATTATGTGGTTAAAAAGACTGTCGCTTTCTGAAACAGCAGCAGTAAGAATGCAGATTTGAATGTCTTCAATTACTTTCACATGGTAAGCGTCAGTGGAGCTCGTGAAACAGTTGTAATAGACATCGCTGAATCGTTGTCATTCATGAATAAGATCATGTGGGTGTTTGAATAGAGATCGTGCTGTTTTAACTATTAGTCAGGCAGCTCTAATGTAAACTCTTTTTTTTATTATGCAAACATATACAAGAAGTACAAAACAGACAAAACCTTTACAGGAAAAGATAATAATAGGACAAAACAACACATCTTGTAAAGTTTCACATACAAAGATAAAGATTTACAGACAAATAAGAAAATAATAATAAATGCATACAGAGGAAGAACTTTATGCATTACTTGTATTACCAAAACAATCTTCATAATATTTCGAAATTCTATCACTTTTCTTGTTTTTAATCAATCTAAGAGTTTTAAGGAAAGAAGGCTGTGATTTAGAGAATTTTTATGAATAAAAAATATCCCAATCAAAATCAACAAATTAACTGTGTAATTCACTGAAATACTAGTTTTACCTTTATAGTAACAAATTATATCCTTTAACTGAAAGAATCAAGGTGTTTACCTATAGAAAAATGTAATGTGAGTCTTTACACATTGAAAAAATAAATGAATCAGTGTTTCATCGTCCATCCCACAAAATGAGCATGAACTGTCAACATCCATATATTTTGCCAATGTATCGTTTACAGGATATATGTGACCCTGGACCACAAAACCAGTCTTAAGTCGCTGGGGTATATTTGTAGCAATAGCCAAAAATACATTGTATGGGTCAAAATTATTGATTTTTCTTTTATGCCAAAAATCATTAGGAAATTAAGTAAAGATCATGTTCCATGATGATTTTTTGTAAAATTCCTACTATAAATATATCAAAATGTAATTTTTGATTAGTAATATGCATTGTTAAGAACTTAATTTGGACAACTTTAAAGGTGATTTCCTCAGTATTTTGATTTTTTTGCACCCTCAGATTCCAGATTTTCAAATAGTTGTATCTCGGCCAAATATTGTCCTATTCTAACAAACCATACATCAATAGAAAGCTTATTTATTGAGCTTTCATATGATGTGTATATCTCAGTTTTGTAAAATTTAACCTTATGACTGGTTTTGTGGTCCAGGGTCACATATTTTATGAAGGATCTTGAAATGAACTCTTTTATTTGATTTGAAATGCAGTACTTGTGAGGTAATAACCAGGCTTCCTTCCAGTCTATTAACTCAATAAGAGATGCCCAGTAAAATTTGCCTCTAGGAACATTATATTTCTTTTTCTGTAGAATTTGTCGAATATGCTTATTATAAATTTTTTTGTTAAAAATACTAATTCCGTATAATGACAAATCAGGTTCTTTAGTGTCACTCTTATTAAAACTCAAATGGCTGCTCTAATGTAAACACTGCAAAATGTTTTGCCATGATATCGTCATGTTCTCACGAGACCAGTCGGATCTCGCTAATAATAATGTTAATAATAATTATTTTAAGAAATATCATACAACCAAATTATTTTTTTCATTAATTTATCGTTATAGTTCTTGTTGTGCAGCATCCAATTTGACAATTATGTTGGCATTTTAGTACATTTTAAAAGATTGTTTAAATTGGGTAAACGTTTTTTTGTTTTTAATTCGACACCATTTGTTTATGATTAATTGGCATTGAATCATAGAATTCAGGAAAATTTTTTATTGTAAACAGAATTTAGTCAAAAATAAAAACGATTTCATGAGACCCTAAATTAAAAAGGAGCTCTGTAGAGTTTGTGTATAAATAAATTTTGTTAAAATTTCTTTCAGCATTATTGCTATTAATATTGTGATAAATATCAATGTTGTACAATATTAATAAATATTCTGGTTTTATTTCTTGGCCAGATTCCCCAGCCCACACACATTAAGCCATGTTTATGCATGCCTGCAAACAAGCCAGGAAAACACAATTGCTTTTTAACAGTAATATAGCAGATAATTTCCCCAAATCAGCCCTGCGTGGAGTTAAGGCAGCATCGAATGACGAATGGGGTTTTCATTCTCTCGTAAAGCATAGAATGGGCTGAAAGGCGACAGGAAGACCCGCATGAAAGGGAAAAGCCCCATTTTATGGCCACATAAATCTGCCAGCAGTTGGCGGAGTGTTTCCTCTCTTGTCTTTGACACACTGTATACAGCAGGCCTGTCTGTACAGACACATTTGCACCAGCACTGTGCTTTCAGCATGCGTTTCTGCCATCTTTTCAGGGTCTGATAATTGTTCATCCCTTCTTTGTTGACAGATGGAGAGTGAGATGAAGAGGAGGAAATACTCCACCAGCAGCAACGACTCTGACACCACAGACAGTGAGTGATAAACACAGACGCACATTCATCAGGAGGGGAAATTAAAGAGATTATTAGACCTTTTAAATAAAATGGAGAATATGGAGCTCATCATGCTCAAGGAAAAACGCCTACGTTTTATTCAGAGACCCAAACTGAGCAAAATAGTGCAGATTATAATATCAGCTGCCACAGTGTGTATCTGCCAATTGATGTCTTAGTAAAATTATATTTAACACTGCAAAAAATGCTTTTCTTATTTAGATTTTTTTGTCTTGTTTCCAGCCAAAATATCTAAAAATTCTTAAATTAGGAAGGTTTTTCGAGACAAGTTAAAATTATTTTCTTGTTTTCAAGAGTCAAAATTTGCTTGAAACCAGCAAAATAATCAGCCGATGGGTTGAGAAAAATAATTTTGTTTGCTGTTTGAAATGAGATTATTTTTCTTACCCCATTGGCAGATTATTTTGCTTGTTCTGAGCAAAAACGCACTTAATTTTGACTTGTTTTTACTGAAAACAAGAAAATAAATGTTTACCTGTCTTTTGTCTGGAAACAAGTAAGAAAAGCATTTTTTGCAGTGAAATAAGGACTGTCAATAAATTAAAATATTTAGTCGTGATTAATCGCATGATTTTCATGAGTTAACTAATGATTAATCGCAAATTTGTTCTAAATGCACCTTAAATAAATACTTTTTAAAAGTTTTTAACACTCTAATCAACGTGGGCATGGACAAATATGGATGCTTTAAGCAAATGTATGTTTATTATTAGTAAAACCATACTTAACATAGAGCATGAAGACTAGACATGTTTCAGATGTTTTTTTTTTTTTCAAATAACTTGTTCATGTTTATTAGACACATGAAATAAAAAGAACAGAAATACCAGGTTCCTATTACTTATCTTTCTTTGCACTGAGCAATTTATTTACACAAGCCTGTTTCCATTATTTGCAGGACAGGGCATCTCACTTCTGCTGAGCATGCAAAATGTACATTTATTATTTATTATTACATTTGTTTGCCTCTCTGCGCCCACATACTGTCATTTGATGCAAGTTCAGCCATTGTTATATTTTAGTGTTTCTGTTGTCAGACAACCAAAGTAATATGAAATAATGACTGAAAAAAATCCTGAATTATGACTAGAATTCAGTCGCTGAAAATAATTACAGTGGTGTGAAAAGGTGTTGGCCCCCTTCCTGATTTTTTTTTTATTTCTTTGCATGTTTGTCACACTTTAATGTTTCAGATCATCAAACAAATTTACATATTAATCAAAGATAACACAAATAAACACAACATGCAGTTTTATGAAGGAAAAACAAAATCCACATGGCCCTGTGTGGAAAAAGTGTTTGCCCCCCTCCCTGTTAAAACGTAACTGTGGTTTATCACACCTGAGTTCAGTTTCTCTAGCCACAGCCAGGCCTGATTACTGCCACACCTGTTCACAATCAAGAAATCACTTAAATAGGACCTGCCTGACAGCGATGTAGACCAAAAGATCCTCAAAAGCTACACATCATGTTGAGATCCAAAGAAATTCAGGAACAAATTGAAAAGAAAGTAATTGAGATCTATCAGTCTGGAAAACGTTATAAATCCATTTCTAAAGCTTTGGGACTCCAGCAAACCACAGTGAGAGCCATTATCCACAAATGGTGAAAACATGGAACAGTGGTGAGCCATCTCAGGAGTGGCCGGCCGACCAAAATTACCTCAAGAGTGCAGCGACGACTCATCCAAGAGGTCACAAAAAAAACCACAACAACATCTAAAGAACTGCAGGCCTCTCTTGCCTCAGTTAAGGTCAGTGTTCCTGACTCCACCATAAGAAAGAGACTGGGCAAAAATGGCCTGCATGGCAGAGTTCCAAGACGAAAACCGCTGCTGAGCAAAAAGAACATAAAGGCTCGTCTCAGTTTTGCCAGAACACATCTTGATGATTCCCAAGACCTTTGGGAAAATACTCTGTGGACTAACGAGACAAAAGTTGAACTTTATGGAAGGTGTGTGTCGCATTTCATCTGGCGTAAAAGTAACACAGCTTTTCAGAAAAAGAACATCATACCAACAGTAAAATCTGGTGGAGGTAGTGTGATGGTCTGGGGCTGTTTTGCTGCTTCTGGACCTGGAAGACTTGCTGTGAAAAATGGAACCATGAGTTCTGCTGTCTACCAAAAAATCCTGAAGGACAATGTCCGGCCGTCTGTTAGTGACAGAGCTGAAGCGAACTTGGGTTCTGCAGCAGGACAATGATCCAAAACACACCAGCAAATCCACCTCTGAATGACTGAAGAAAAACAAAATGAAGACTTTGGAGTGGCCTAGTCAAAGTCCTGAACTGAATCCTATTGAGATGCTGTGGCATGACCTTAAAAAGCGGTTCATGCTCGAAAACCCTCCAGTGTGGCTGAATTACAACAATTCTGTCAAGATGTGTGGGCCAAAATTCCTGCACAGCGCTGTAACAGACTCATTGCAAGTTATTGCAAACACTTGATTGCAGTTGTTGCTGCTAAGGGTGGCCCAACCAGTTAAGATTAGGGGGCAAACACTTTTTCACACAGGGCCATGTGGGTTTGGATTTAGTTGTACCTTTATTATAAAAAACTTCATTCAAAAACGGCATGTTGTGTTATATTTGATTAATATTTAAATTTGTTTGATGATCTAAAACATTAAAGTGTGACAAACATGCAAAAAAAATAAAATTAATCAGGCAGGGGGCCAACACTTTTTCACACCACTGTATGTACCGGCTTCTGGATAAGTCACTATTCCCTGCATTATTATTGCGTTTTTTAACTTACTGTTTGAATGCTTTCACGATCCTTGGACTTTCCAGGAGTTTAGCCGTTTAAAATTATGTGATCACAAAAACCTGCTTCTTTTAATTTAAGTTATTGTTTTGGTTATAATGAACTGATTCGAGAGCCCGGTCTCATAAAAATGCATACCAGTAGCACTATTTCTATTTGGCGTGATATTAACATGCTGAAATTAACTGTGCCGTGCATGTGTTTGATGTGCATATAATATGCCGTTTTCATGTGCATACTCATATGTGGCTCTATGCATCAACCCTACACCAATCCTAACGTAGACTCCGCTTGCATTCATTCAATATGGCAGAAGTGCTGGTACACATGAAAAAGTGTGAGTCTCAGAAACTATTAGGTTTGTCCAATTATGCGTTTATGTATTGTTGCTAGACACTTTTCTCTAGGTTGGCAACATTATGCATCCATTTCTTTAATTGTGGGCTAGGTAATGGGTCAAACAGAAAATGCACGTTAAAGGGGTCATATGATGCCTATTTTCCACAAGTTCTTAATGAAAGTCTATAATATACTTTGGTTAAAAATTCTCAATAGTAGTGTAAAAAAACAACCTTTTACCTTGTCAAAATCAGCTCTGCAAAATATCAGCTCATTTTAAGACATGGCCCCTTTAAATGCAAATGAGCTCTGCTCGCCCCGCCCCTCTCTGGGATTATGTTTACTGTAGCCACATTTAGCCGCATTTAGCTGTGTTTAGCTGCATTTAGCCACATTTATCTGCAATACTTGCCAACAAGCACATTATTAAGAAAGGCCATTTGCAAAGATGCATAAAAACCCTTATACTCACTTCTGCTGTGGGTGAAGCTGCATTAGGAATGATTCACACAAACATAGATGCATATGTAGATCAAGATTGGGGCTTTCCATTTAAAAACGAAAGTAACATTAATCCTCTGCGTCTTCAGCGGCTCAGATGTCGGGAGTAAATGACTACTGCTATGTTCATTATTACATCCAACAACAGAACACCTCAATCGCTCAATTAGAGTCTTCCTCTGCACACAATGGCGATCGTATTCGGACAGTTTCGGCTCGGTGAAGATGAATTTGCGTTAAAGAGTTATTAACGCATTTATTTTGACAGCCCTAATTTAAATGCTTCATTTTAGGATCAAAATATATAATGCAATGCAATGCAATGATGGTTGAGAGACGAACAAATACACCTTTTTCAAAAGCCTGATGATCATATTTGTTTAACCCACAAATTTTGCTCACATCATTTGCTTCCATTCCAAACCTATAAAGAAAGTCATACTGGTTTGGAAGAGCAAGAGGTGCATGAGTAAATGATGGTCATTTGGAAAGTTTAGGTGTGACTCTTCAATCTCTTGCAGGTCATGTGACCACCTGGTCACGGTCTTCAAAGAACACAGGGACCAACAGCACATGGGTACGCCATGAGCAGAAGAAACCGTCTGAGGTGAGAAATACTGTTTTATCACTAAGCACAACACCTCTGCATTTCCGCTTTCTCTCAATATGGCAACACCAGAGCTGTTAGTCAACACATGGGAAAACAAAGTAACTGGTGTTACTTATTTGAAAAAGCAACATTAGGGCCCGGATCTCAAATCATTTGATTTAGATCAGGATTTCAGAGTAGGTTCGTAATTTTTTTTTTTCTTTTTTTTTTTTTTTGCTTCAGATCGGAGCTTCAGACGGTGAATCATTTGATTTAGATCAGGATTTCAGTGGGTAAATGAATCTTTTGCTTCAGAACGAAACTTCAGAGCACGGATCGTGAATCATTTGATTTAGATTGATATTTCGGAGCGGGTTTGTGAATCTTTCGCTTCAGATCAGAACTTCGGAGAGCAGATCGTGAATCTTTTGATTAAGATTGGGATTTCGGAGCGGGTTCGTGAATCTTTTGATTACGATTGGGATTTCGGAGCGGGTTCGTGAATCTTTTGATTAAGATTGGGATTTCGGAGCGGGTTCGTGAATCTTTTGATTTAGATTGGGATTTCGGAGCGGGTTCGTGAATCTTTTGATTAAGATTGGGATTTCGGAGCGGGTTCGTGAATCTTTTGATTAAGATTGGGATTTCGGAGCGGGTTCGTGAATCTTTTGATTACGATTGGGATTTCGGAGCGGGTTCGTGAATCTTTTGATTAAGATTGGGATTTCGGAGCGGGTTCGTGAATCTTTTGATTAAGATTGGGATTTCGGAGCGGGTTCGTGAATCTTTTGATTAAGATTGGGATTTCGGAGCGGGTTCGTGAATCTTTTGATTACGATTGGGATTTCGGAGCGGGTTCGTGAATCTTTTGATTAAGATTGGGATTTCGGAGCGGGTTCGTGAATCTTTTGATTAAGATTGGGATTTCGGAGCGGGTTCGTGAATCTTTTGATTAAGATTGGGATTTCGGAGCGGGTTCGTGAATCTTTTGATTAAGATTGGGATTTCGGAGCGGGTTTGTGAATCTTTTGATTAAGATTGGGATTTCGGAGCGGGTTCGTGAATCTTTTGATTACGATTGGGATTTCGGAGCGGGTTCGTGAATCTTTTGATTAAGATTGGGATTTCGGAGCGGGTTCGTGAATCTTTTGATTAAGATTGGGATTTCGGAGCGGGTTCGTGAATCTTTTAATTTAGATTGGGATTTCGGAGCGGGTTCGTGAATCTTTTGCTTCAGATCAGAACTTCGGAGCGTGGATTGCGAAACATTTAATATCAGATCAGAATTTCGGAGCAGGTTTGTGAATTTTTTTTGCTTCAGTTTGGATCTTCGGAGCACATATCATGAATCATTTGATTTAGGTTGGGATTTCGGACCAGGTTCATAATTTTTTGCTTCAGATCGAAACTTCGGAGCAGGTTCGTGAATCATTTGATTTAGATTGTTATATTGGAGCGGATTCGTGAATCTTTTGCTTCAGATCAGAACTTCGGAGCGCGGATGGCAAAACATGTAATATGGATTGGGATTTTGGAGTGGGTTCATGAATTTTTTTTGTTGCTTTTTTTGCTTCAAATTGGAACTAAGGAGCACAGATCCTGAATCATTTCATTTTGATTGTGATTTTGGAGCGGGTTCGTAAATGTTTTGCTTTAGATCAGAACTTAGGAGCGAGGATGGTGAATCATTTGATTTAGATCGGGATTTTGGAGTCGGTTCATGAATTTTTTTTTGCTTCAAACGATTAGTGGTCTGAAGTTTCGATCTGATTTAGATCAGGATTTGGAGCGGGTTCGTGAATATTTTGCTTCAGATCGGAACTTCTGATTGGAACTTCGGAGCGTGGATCATGAATCATTTGATTTAGTTCGGAATTTCGGAGTGGGTTTGTGTTCTCTTTTTTTTCCGCTACATATCTCCTGCAAATCATTTAATTTAGATCTGCTTTTTGGAGCAGGTTCATACATTTTTCGCTTCAGAGCAGAACTTTGGAGTGTTTCAGATGGGAACTTTCGCGCGGATCATGAATCATTTGATTTAGATCGGAATTTTAAAATGGGTTTGCTTGTCATTTAATTAAGATTGGGATTTCAGAGCGGGTTTGTGAATTATTATGTTGCTTCAGATCGGAACACGAATCAATCGATTTAGATCGGGATTTCGAAATGGGTTTGCTCTTTCATTTGATTTAAATCAGAACTTCGGAGTGGGTTAGGGAAATCTTTTGCTTCAGAATAAAACTTTGGAGATTCAACTTAAAAACTTAAGGCAGCTAATGAACTTAGGTTTTTAAGTTAAATCAGCTTAAAACTACAAGTCACTTCAACTTATTGCAATAAAAATGAGCTGATATAACTTGTACATTTAAGTGACTTAAGTTGATTTAACTTAAAATCTTAAGGCAGCTGCTAAACTTAAGTTTTTAAGTTGAAACTGGTGAAAACTTTTTACAGTGTAGTGCTTGATTTTTACAATTTCTGCATGAATCCTGTTGTAAGTTAAAAAGTAATGCATTGCTTTAGTAGTTACTTTAAAAAGTAATCTAATTACATAACTCATGCTATTAGTAATGCGACTCTGCAGATGTCTAGATATTAAATACGTGTCTGATATAAAACCACATTTGGACTGTGCTTACAGCACTTGCTTTTCACAAACCGCTGGATAAACTCATGTAACACCTTATGTCTTTTTTTGGGCAAGTCAGCCACTGTTAATGTTATATACAGTGCATTTCATATTTCATATAATTTGCATTCTGACACAGAAACTGCTTTCTAAATGTATCAAAATCTTTCATTCTTTTCGGAGCCAGTCAAAATGTCACTAGGGTGAGAAGGGATTCTTTCTTGTTGAATGTTGCCAATGTTCTGTTCTTTCAGGTGTTTCGGACCGATTTTATTACAGCCATGAAGTTGCCTGATTCAGCACAACTGAGCCCAGAGGAGTTTTATTTCCTGTCTGACCCCTGGAGGCAGGAATGGGAGAAGGGTGTTCAGGTGCCAGCCAATGTGGAAACCATTCCTGAGCCTGTAATCAGGTGAGAGTCACAGGTCGAATGTGTAACGTGTTTCCCAAATAAAAAATGCATTGATGAAAAAAAAAATATTTTAAGATGTCAGAATTAATTTGCATATTTTTGTGCCACAATTTTTCTCTATGAAATGACTCGTACAATAACGGTTCAAGCTGATTTCAGCATGCATTGGCAGGAATCAAAAGTCACTGTAAACACTTAGATTTTTCTATATAACTAGATAAATAAAGAACAAGTCACAATGATTTCCTCTGGTTATGAACATCATGCGACAAATTCTGTCCATTGGGCTTGACTTGAAGCTGAAACATTCCTTTGAGTACTTGATGCATGAAAGATGAGTTTTGTGGTCATTCAAGTGTGCAATTTTTTCCCAGGATGCTTCCAGAGGTCAATCGAATCCCATTCTTTTCACCGATCCAAACCAGGGGCCAGTCAGAGTTTGGCTTCGGAGAGTCACATGCTCTTACTGAGCCACTCAGTTGTTATGATCTGGATGATCTGGATGTGACCTGGCTTGAACTGGTTAATGCTGAATTCAGACAACTAGGTAAGATTTCTGAATCGTGTTTCTTTGATGGTTTAAATTTGTTAGTGTAAACGGGGCAATAAAAGAGTTTAAAGATCTTTTTTTTAATTTTAAGTTTACGTCTCGCAATTCTGACCAGAAAGTATACTTCTACTTTTTTCAGCTTAGAAGTTCACAGGTTCAAGTCCTCTTCTCTCATTCATCTTCACTGTGCCTGAGTATAAAATGTTTTTTTTTTTTTGTAATATTTTTCAGTTTTGCCATTTAAATTTTTTTTAATGCTTAAGTTAAATGTTATTAATCAAAAAGGATGTCTGATTAATTGAAATCATGAAACTTGTATAAGTTAACAGTAATTTATTAAAAGTGTAAGAAATTACAAAAAATATTTTTTTTAATTAAAAAGTTTAAAAATTACCACATTTTCTACATTTTTTTTCTCATAGTTTTATATATATATATATATAATTTTTTTTTTTTTTTTTTTTTACCAAATTTAAATTTGTTTGGTCATATGAAGGATTTAATTAAATTAATTACCCTTTTTTCTCAGAATTTTTTAAGTACTTTATTTTTTTCTTGTAATCAAATGATTGGCATAAAAATAATATTACTTTTACCTCTGTCCAGCAGAAGTTTACTGTTAAAATTTATTAAACCATGGAAGAAAAATTGTGTGATTTATTCATTTTTTTCCCTTTAACACTAAAGCTTTAATAATACTTTTATTACTAGTAGCAGTAGTAGAAAAGACATATGTTGTACTGTACAATAGCAATATATTTCTGTCACAATTTCTTCAAATTAAACCTTTTATTTTGACGGGTTATCAGGAAGAGTTTTGTTAGTGTGTGTAGATAGTATGACTGTAGATTTTCTCAAATGAAATGCCAAATGCTAATAAAATTAATATTTAAATAGTCTTTCTGTGGTTTAATATTCACAGACACTAGTCCATATCACCATTTGATTGAAGTGTACAGACCTGTTTTTTTTATTTTTTTATTAACAATTTGGCAAAATACAGTATACAGTTATACAGCAAATCCAATATAAGGCCATTTCTTCTGTGTATCAGCACTTCCAGAGCTGGACGAGCTCACCATGGAGCGGGTCGTGGTGGAGCTGGAGAGCAGGTGTCAGAGGAACATGCAGCAGGCCATCGAGACCGAGGAGGGTCTGGGCATCGAATACGACGAGGACGTAGTTTGTGACGTGTGCCGCTCACCTGAGGGGGAAGATGGCAACGAGATGGTTTTCTGCGACAAGTGCAATGTTTGTGTGCATCAGGTATGTAGTCCAAAAACAATCCAGATTATATTGAAATCTGAGCAGTGTAATGAATCGCAGTCAGGTCCACTGTGTGCATGAATGCAGTGAAACACCGCTTTTCTTTCGGTCAAATAAAAGAGCTTTTTTTTGCTATTTTTGGCCGAATAATTTTGGTTCTGCTTGCATATTTGAAGGTTTCTATTGGATGATTTAGTGTAAACGTCATATTATGCCACTACGCATGACTTTACAGAGAGCTAACGATATACTAGCTAAGTCCTGTCTTATGAACAACTGGTGCAACCAAATCAGGGCTCGCAAAATCGCTAGCCCGACTTCCCGGGGCCATTGTGTTTTCTAGTCGGGCTACCAAAATGTTTGACCGGCCTTCCCGACGGGCTATCGTAAAGTAGAGGGCTCCTGCAGGTCCTTAAAAACTCCTCAATTTTGTGGTATCAAATTTAAGTCCATAAAAAGTTTTAAATATGTTAAATAGTATAAGAAAAGGCTTAATTATAATTTTAGGAGGTCTTACAGTTGGGGACGGAAAGACGAGAATCGCGATAGGGCTGGATTAAACTTCAAAAGGCAATGATGTCATTGAATAAATATGCACGCTGCACGTTTCAAAGACAAAACGCGGCACGGATGTCTTTATACGAATGTATCTGAAGGGAACCGACTGTTCTCAGAAACGTATCGTTGGCATTTTCATTTCATGCCTGATGAAACAGCGTTAATGCTGCTTTGTTACAGCCGTTGTTGTTGTTTTGCAGCCGTTACTATGGAAACCGTAGTATTTCAGCGCTCCTGAAGCGCCCCCTCGTGACAGAGAATCAATTTTTATTTCCAATACATTTTTTCAGCTGTTTATGGTCAAATTATTGCAATTATCGACCCATGTTGTTACGCGGCAAACACATAGAGTTGTAAATGTGAAAGAAGTTAATGTGCCTTCTAAAAAGCTAAACAATTAAGACAGTAATATTTATGTTTTAAATAAATATAATACATTATATACATGATTTATCCCTTTTAATGGTATAAAGGCTGAAATGCCATTGTATTAAGATATTTAGTTTTTGTGTGAACCTGTATCTGAATTAAAAATCATGTAATTTTATGGTTTAATATGCTACCGTACATTGTCCAATCCCACTCATACTGTTCATTTTACTTGTGCAGCTCTTAAAAAGGGCCATACATTGCCTTAAATTGATATTTAAAAATTCTGCAGATACACTAAATAGTGAAATAAAATTCCTTTCTTGATATTTGTTTATCTGATTTTCTATATATAAAAAAGTTTTTATTTTTTGTATTTGGGCAAGTTAAATACATTTTCGGGCAACCAAAATCTGAAGGGCTACCAGAGATTTAGAAATTGTGTGAGCCCTGCAAATAATGTATAGATTAATGCTGTGTTTCAGGCAGGTTTTTGAGCCTGTAAATCACAACTTCAAACTACGACTCACTACTTTGTAGCGAATGCGGAAGTGCCGTTTCACCCTGTTATGAGTTGATGAACCACTGACACGAGTTCGGAAACATTATTTTAAGGTAAAAAAAACCCTCTTTGGTGTTGCTTTAAGAACTTAGGAATGGCTGGTGCAAGTTTGTTATTACTACACTAATCGTCTTTACCTTTACATTGGCGTGACGGTTTGCTTCATGTATGCAGCCGAGAGATGTAGTTTGCGTGCAGTGGTTGAAAGTTTTGAGCCGCCATTTAGTCAGTGTGATGAGTCCGAAGCAATCAATCACACACAATCAAGAACACGAATGAGGCTGTGCGTTTTCATTTAGCACATTAATAATACATTTAAATAATTATATGATAATATTTAAATTAATTTTAAGACATCTCGCGGCTCCCCTGGAGGATCACTGAGGGCCCCTAAAAGGCCGTGATAAACCCCCCCCCCCCGGTTGGGAACCCCTGGACCACAAAACCAGTCTTAAGTCGCTGGGGTATATTTGTAGCAATAGCCAAAAATACATAGTATGGGTCAAAATTATTGATTTTTCTTTTATGCCAAAAATCATTAGGAAATTAAGTAAAGATCATGTTCCATGAAGTTTTTTGTGAAATTCCTACTATAAATATATCAAAATGTAATTTTTGATTAGTAATATGCATTGTTAAGAACTTAATTTGGACAACTTTAAAGGTGATTTTCTCAGTATTTTGATTTTTTTGCACCCTCAGATTCTAGACTTTCAAGTAGGCGTATCTCGGCCAAATATTGTCCTATCCTATCAAACCATATATCAATAGAAAGCTTATTTATTGAGCTTTCATATGATGTATACATCTTAGTTTTGTAAAATTTAACCTTATGACTGATTTTGTGGTCCAGGGTCACATATATTGTACATTTTAAATTACGAAATACGAGTCCTTTTTACTTGTTGTACTTAATTACATTAAAAGAATCAAATAGTTTTGTACTTTTACTCAAGTACTCTTTTACTTAAGACTTTTACTGGAATAATATTAAAGGAATAGTTCACTTTCAGAACAAAAATGTACAGATAATGTACTCACCCCCTTGTCATCCAAGATGTTCATGTCTTTCTTTCTTCAGTCGTAAAGAAATTATGTTTTTTGAGGAAAACATTTCAGGATTTCTCTCCACATAATGGACTTCTATGGTGCCCTCGAGTTTGAACTTCCAAAATGCAGCTTTAAATGACTCTAAATGATTTCAGCTGAGGAAGAAGGGTCTTATCCAGCCAAACGATCGGTTATTTATTTTCTAAAAACATTTACAATTTATATACTTTTTAATCTCTGTAAAGAGTACACACAGAGCTAGATAAGAGAAGCATTTAAGGTAAAAAAAAAAAAAAAAAAAAAAAATATATATATATATATATATATATATATATATAAATTCAAACTTTTTTTTTTGTTGGAAATAACCAATCGTTTCGCTGGATAAGACCCTTCTTTCCTCGGCTGTGATCATTTAGAGTCATTTGAAGCTGCATTTTGGAAGTTCAAACCTGGGGGCACCATAGAAGTCCATTTATATGAAGAGAAATCCTCAAAAAACGCCATTTCTTTACGACTGAAGAAAGAAAGACATGAACATCTTGGATGACAAGGGAGTGAGTACATTAACTGTACATTTTTGTTCTGAAAGTGAACTACTCCTTTAAGGTATCTGTACTTTTGGGCCCGGTTTCCCAGACAGGGCTTAGACTAAGCCAGGATTAGGCCATAGTTCAATTAGGACATTTAAGTAATTTTTATAAACATGCTAAGAAAAAAACATTACTGGTGTGCATCTTGAGACAAAATAAAGGCACTGATATATTTTAAAATCAATCAGTGCAATTTTATTTCAGTTGAAACAACTCAGACTTACATTTTAGTCTAGGACTAGGCTTAAGCCTTGTCTGCGAAACTGGGCCTTACTGTTTACTAAGTACTGATTTGTGTACTTCATCCATCACTGGCGTTGGAGTACTCTAAAGTGACACCAGTGATTGATTAAGTTAGCAATGATAGGTTATAATAATTATGATAAGTGAAGTGACTTTTTGCCAAATACTAATTTGCATATTCATGGTTCCACATATTCTGAATGAGGTAAGGGTGTATATTCAAGGTATTTTTTAAAATGAATAAAACTGGTAATTTTGAGTTAAAATTAAAGTGACTGCAGGGAGGTTTAAAAAAAAAAAACCTGATATAAAGAAAATTGAAAGTGTTTTTTTTTTGTATCTCCTCAGGCGTGTTATGGCATCTTGAAGGTGCCCCAGGGTAACTGGCTGTGCCGAACGTGTGCCCTCGGGGTGCAGGCCAAATGTTTGCTTTGTCCCAGGAGAGGAGGAGCTCTGAAACCCACACGCAGTGGAACCAAGTGGGTCCACGTCAGCTGTGCCTTATGGATCCCTGAGGTATGAAGTCAGTCTGGGAATAGTAGTTCTAAGTAGTGTTCCGTTTTAGAAGTGCACTGAAATTTCAGTTCCTGAAAATAGTTCAGTTTCTAATAGGGATGCACCGAATGTTTGGCAACCAAAATTATTTGGCCAAAAATAGCAAAAAACGCTCTTTCGGTCAAATAAGTCAGAATTGAAAAGTCAGAATAAATTATACCGAAAAATGACGTCACGTGATCATTTAGAGGCATGCACTAATGCAGCAAACTTGTGGTCAGTGTGGAAGCATTTAAAACTATCCGAGAAAGATGCAAAATCATTCCAAGCAGCGACAGCGAGAGACTGTTTAGAAGCGCATCGCATGTCTTCATGAGAAGAGAAAGGTTACTGTATGATGACTGAAATCATCCATTAGTCAATCAGCTCCAGAGCGTTCTGTTGTCTAATACACCAGACACCAACTTTATTTATTCTGACAGCAGCTCCTTAGCCAGGGTTCAAAGACCAAAGATGACAATCATTCACAAATCTGCTGCTGACAGCAAAAAGTAGGACTGAGGTCTTCTTGCGGGTTTACGCCAAAATAAAAGTCAACATTCATAAATGTTAGTATTGTCATTTTACTGTTGTTCCGTAAAAAAAAAAAAAAGTAAGACAAAAATAATAACAATCATTAAAACAGCTTTATTAATACAAGGCTGCATTTATTTATACATTACAAACGCATGCCTGATTCAAGAAGGGGGTCTTAAAATTAATAAGTTAGTAAAATAATATTCTTTGACCAATTTTAAGTTAAATTGTGCTTTGTCGTAGGCTATAATGTCTACTAGAATGTTAAAAGTGTTCAGTGTTAGGTAAATATTTTAAAATTGTTTTTTTTTTTTAAAGCAGGACAAAACTGTTAAAAGCACATTTTGGATATTTAGTTTATGCAATGGTGAAAAATTGGCAAAGTACATGGGAGAAAAAAAACACAAAAAAACGTGTTTGTTAATCGGCCTTTGGCCCAGTGTTTAATTTAGTTTGGCTTCGGCCAAGAATTTTCTCTTTTAGTGCATCCCTAGTTTCTAACTAAAGAGACAGCCTGAAAATCCTGGATGCAAGTATGAACAAAAATAATGTAATGTTAAATAATGTAATTATTAGTTGACTAAACATTAGTCATCCAGAAGAAGCTTAGTCAACTAAAATTATTAGTCAGTTGCAGAAAAAACAGTGTATTAGTAATTACAATAGATTAGACAAAATGCAAACTTAAGCCTATCATTGATCGACCTTAAAATTAAAACATCTGTAGTAGCAACTCTACATGCTGTAACATTATCCTAGATTAATGTACGCTCTTAGGCGTATATCCAAGTGTTTGTGCGAAGTGTGAAAGATTGCTGCTATGCACTGAGGGAAACACCACATTTCCAAAACATTTAAACAGTGCAAGTATCATATCTGTCAGCAGCACACAAGTCTGTCAGAGCCACTTTAAACTGTGTGTATTAACTAATTATTTTAAAGCCCTTTAATATTAAAGCATGACTCATGTTTAGGACAAATTGGATTCCCTGCAGCTCATTCTGTCCTCCCCTATTTTTCTGATGCACTCATATTAAAGGGGAGACACACTGCAGGCAAAAATACAGTTTTTTTTTCATGCATCTGTCAAGTTTGAGGATTTTATGTTTTGGTGTTTCATAAGTGTTTTTTCAGAGTAGTGGAAAGAAAACACCCAAAAGACACTGTTAAGTGTTTTTTTTATAGCACTTTATCTATTTGTGTCAATAGATGTCAATTACAATACATATTTTTAAAGGCTGTTTTTTCAAAATGAGTTTTTTTTCTCCTACACTGAACCATAAATCTCCACTTCAGTAGCACTTACACACACCTAACTTTACATTTTTATT
>NC_133379.1:12829685-12888920 GCF_049309525.1 Garra rufa
TCCAACACTGCTCTTTCGTCAGCACAAATAAGGCTGCTTAGAAAATGTTCCTTAAGATATACGTCCAGAAACAGAAAACAGAAGCTGCCATTTGCTGACAAGCTCTGTTCAAATAAAATAAAAGCATAGAAAGGGGAGTGTTTTGTCTACATGAGCGAGAGGGACAGCTACTCCATTCTGAAGAAGAAGAATGACATTAAAAAAAAAATCCTTTTACAGCACACAAGCGAGGAGAATGTCATGCTAGCAAAACACAAGGAATTTGACTATGTTTATTTGTGTTAAATCTTAACAAATATCAACAGCGCAGTGCAATTTTTTTTAATTACTTTTTTGTTTTTTTGGAACAATCCATAGTGTTAAAGTGTATCAGGAGCTTCACTTTTCTTCACACCACTGGTTCTCCTTGCGTACCTGCAACAAATCAAGCGTATTAGAATGACTTCTGAAGGATCATGGGACACTGAAGACTGGAGTAATGATGCTGAAAATTCAGCTTTGAATCAGAGAAATAAATTTGATTCTAAAGTATATTTAAATAGAAAAACACTATTTTAAATTGCAATAATATTTTTAGTATTTTTAAAATCACATATATAGCCTTGATGAGCACTTTTTAATAAAAGATTACATTTCTGAAAATCACTGATACTAAAAATTATTACAAATGCATCAAAATTATTAAACTGACTAAAAACTGAAATTAAAGGGGCCAGTTTTTTCATGCACCCATCAAGTTTGAGATTTTGGGCTTTTGGGTGTTTCATAAAGTGTGTTTTTCAGACTAGTGGAAAGAAAACACCCTAAAGATACGGTTAAGTGTTTCTTTTATAGCACTTTATCTATTTGTGTCAACACATTTCAATTACAATACATATTTTTAAATGCTGTTTTTTCAAAATGAGTTTTTTTCTCCTACACTGATCCATAAATCTCCACTTCAGTAGCACTTACACACACCAAACTTTTCATTTGTATTCCTGTCTATATCCTGAAGGTTTTTTACAGAGGGATTTGTTTATATAGAATTTGCTTGATTTTATACATTTTAGTCCCCCAAAATGGTAAAAAAAAAAAAAATTGTTTTCTGTCTGTTCTAAGTTTTTTTCTGAATTATGGAGTGACAAAATGAGATCCCCTCCGTAAAAACATTTGATTCTAATGTCAAAAAAAATTAAACAAGAATTTAGAAACTTTTGAAATTTTTGTACTAGAAATGTAGTGCATATTCATTAAATAATGGCTCATTTGCATTTTAGAAAACTTGTAATACAAAAAAATGTTTGCAACTGTCAATGCAAAAAGGCAAAAACTATTAGTTCATTTTCTCACCCTATTCACCTGCAGTGTCTCGCCTTAAATCTACCAAATCAATGATAACATGGATCTGAGCGCATTAAGACTATGCGTGACGAAAGAGAGACAGGAAATGATCGCTGGTTTTACCTGGGCTTCCTCTTCCTCTGTGAAATCATTTTTGATATTGAAAGTCTTTCTGATCTCCTCTGGGGTTTTGCCTTTGATCATGTTTGCAACCGTCTTGCAAGTAACATCTAGCAAGCCTTTGATGTCCAAGTAATTTGCAGCCTAAACAAAGGGAAGAGAGATGAAAGTGAGCGTGATGAGAACGTTACTCACGCTGCAAATGAAGACGCGGCCATCGTGTGGACACTCGACGAACTGCTGCTCTGATCTGTGAAAAATCTCACTACAGAATGAAGAGCACATGATTCACAACAGACTCTAAGAGCGCTTTAGAAATCCTCACAGATTAGCCAAGTTGTGAAAAACAAGGGAACTTGATTTCAAACACTTCTAAGCAATTTGACGATGGTTTCTGAGGTGTTTCCCCAGTGCATGCTGACATTTGACAGTTATATCAACATTTGGTAAATGACAGAAACCCATTTTATTTTACTGAAATCCTGCATGCAATAGGAGAAAAATGTCAGAAGTTCCATACATTTACAGAAAAGGCATTCTACCTCTTAGTATTACCATCCCTCAGCTTTAAACCTGTGGACAAGCAGTTTTACGGCTAGAGAATTACACTGGTACAGTACAAAATAGTTAGATTTAAAAAAGATTATACTGATTCAATGTCAATTTTTAAACATTCTTCGCTTATTACAAGAGCTGGTCACCCAGCGAGAAGCACTTATATTCAACTAAATTGATGTCAGATACTGGGATAGTCTTATAGATCCAAAACAGGGATGATTTTTTTCATGGTGGCAGGAGATATAAACTTGCATTTGTGAGAAAAACAGTCAGAATTGGGAGATAAAATAAATAAATGTTGTGCAAAAATGTTAATAGTAATGGGTTTAAATAATATTTTATGCTGTAACTGTAGGGCTAACACAATACGTCCCCTAAGAACAGCATATGTGAATACTATGTAGAACTATTGTTTAAACCAAATTTATGCTTTAAAAGTAAAGTAATCATAGTGGCTTTTATCCATAGTATGTCTGTTTAAATGCCTGCTTTAGCTTCAAATGGCCTGTTTGATGATAGTATTCTATAAAAACGATTTGCATTTTAATTTAAGGATGCACTGGGCTGAAGACTGATTACTGAACATGTTTTTTTTTGTGTGTTTTTTTCCCCCATGCATTTTGCCAACTTTTTTCACCATTGCATAAATTAAATAGCCAAAATCTGCTTTTTACAGTTTTTTCTTGCTTTTCAAAACATAATCAATTACAAAACAACAATTCAAAAATATTTACTTGACATTTTGAACATTCTAGTGGACATTATAGCCTACCAACAAACCACAATTTAACTTACAATTATTAAGTTAGTAAAATAATATTCTGTCCATTTTTAAGAGCCCCTTCTTGAATCAGGCATGTGTTTTTAATGTACAAATAAATGCAGCCTTGCTATGATTGTTATTTTTGTCTTTTTTATTTTACAGAACAGTAAATGACAATACTAACATGAATACTAATTGTGAATGTTGACTTTTATTTTGGCGGACAGCCACAAGAAGAGCTCAGTCCTAGTTTTTGCTGACAGCAGCAGATTTATGAATGATTCTCATCTTTGGACTGTGAACCCTGGCTAAAGAGCTTATGCAGCACTTTCAGAATAAATACAATTGGTGAGTGTATTAGACAACAGAACGTTCTGGAGTTTATTTACTAATGGTTTAAGGCCATTTGGTGATTTCAGTCATCATACAGTAACCTTTCTCTTCTCGTGGAAGACATGCATTGCGCTTCTAAACAGTCTCTCGCTGTCGGTGCTTGGAATGATTTTTGCGTCTTTCCCTGACAGTTTTAAATGCTTTCACACTGACCACGTTTGCTGCATTAGTGCACGCCTCTAGTTGATCAAGTCACGTCATTGTTTGGTATAATTTATTCAGCCTTCTCGCATATTCGGCCGAACACCTAAAGTGCTTTTTTTGTTTTTTTCAGCTGAATAATTTTGGTTGCCAAACATGCGGTGCATCCCTACTGATTTTGACATCAAAAGGTACAAAAATATTCCGGTAACACTTTACAATAAGGTTCATTAGTTAACATTAGTTAACCACATTAGCTAACATGAACTAATAATGAACTGCACTTATACAGCATTTATTAATCTTTGTTAATGTTAATTTCAACATTTACTAATACATTATTAAAATCTTGTTAACATTAGTTAATGCAGCGTGAACTAACATGAACAACCGTATTTTTGTTAACTAACTTTCTTAAAGATACAGTAACAAATGTATTGCTCATTGTTAGTTCATCTTAGTTAATACATTAGCTAATGTTTAACTAATGAACCTTATTGTAAAGTGTTACCAATATTCCATGGATTTTACCCATTTACCTCCACTTGTTACCAGTGTTTTTCTGCAAGCACTATGCACACACTGCTGCAAGTGACGTACCTGTAACATCTACTCTAAATTGGTCTATAGCCTGTTCATACGCCTACATTTATTCTTAATGACTTTTTAATTTGCATACTGTTTGAAGGACATGGAATAACATTTAACACACTCATGAGGTCAAATGCATTTAAATGCATTCTTAATAGCAGGTGGAAACAACCATAATTACACTGACTACTAAAGCTGCATGAAATAAATCCGAAACTGCATTCTGGCTTATTTCATGGCTAAGATTTAATTAAATAAATTTGTAAGTGAAGTACAGCTCTGTGTTCATTTACACATCAGCAGCTCGTGATACGCTGGTGTTTTCAGCATCTCGGTTCACAGTAAATGATCCTCATGAACTCTGCATCTGTTTGGATTCTGAGTCGCTCTAAACATGCGTTTGGAAACTAAACACGCATTATCAATGAAAGAGAAGCTCCCGCATTTTTCTGTCAAAAAAAGTTTGATTGTTTAGCTTAAAATTATAAAATTAAGACAACACTAAAAGTTGCAAAATAAAGTTACTATATTATTAAGCTTATTTTTATATTGTTTGACTTAAATACCCTTATTTTAAAATAATTTATTTTTTATTATTTAAATTTAAAGCAACTCAAGGCTTTTAAACCGAGCCAAATGTACTCTCACTCTACTGAAATCATCCATACGTAGTAATTACTGCTGATTAAATGACAAACCTCCTGTCCTTATTAAAGTGACATACCAAAATTCCAGCAATTTATATGTAAAGCTGCTTTGATCTTATTCATAATCTGTTTTGTAATAAAACACTAAAGATGACTTGTCTTTAACGTGGCCAATTAATGCATCTGTCTCAGTTCAAGCGGCACACGAAATGACCAGCTCTTCATCTTTACTACTAGTTATCGCACCAAATGCACATGAATGAACTTTAGAAGGCATTTAAAGAAAGAGAACTTACTAAAAAAATGAATAACGTCTCATGTAATCAATCAGCATTTCAACCACAGAAAACAACATGTAATGTCACATTTACTTCAAGAAAGATCATAAACTTAATAGTTAGCTAGAGAAAATTACTCTAGGGGAGCATTTTGCTAAACATATGCATGTAAATATATCACATGTTTATTTTATTTTACCTAACCTGCTGTCTTTATTATTTAATGCATGTTTGAATAAATCTGTCAGGAATACTACAAAGTTTTTAATACAGCCACCATTTAAACGTTTATATTTTATCAACAAACTGGAGTCCAATCTAATAAATTAGATTAATTAACTGATTATGAAATTTATTTTTAGTTTTTCAGGTGCGTCCTGAATTTTTGGTTTCCACCTTGACCTAGAATTTTTATTTTAGTGCATCACTAATTAAGAATTTTTATAAATGTTTAACTATAGGGTTATTTAGTACAAAACTTCACTCTCAAAAACATAGAAGGCACATCTCTGCTTTTTTTAGCCAAGGGCTTCTCAAATGATTTTGCTTTTTAAAAAGGAGGGCACCACATTTGTTTGTCCTACAATTTCAAGCACTCAATTGGTCCTAAAAACCAACAGGCTGCATTTAAGATCTGCCATTTAAATAAATACTGAAAGACAAAGCACAAGCATCAGGTCAGTTTTACAAACCAGAATGAGTTCGAAGAGGGTGCCCTGGTCTACTTTGAGGAACTCCTGGTCCCACACTGGGATGTCATCCGTTCTTTTCTCTTTATTCTCATCGTCTTCAGGGGGAGGAGGGTCGTCTTTATGGTGGGTGCACCACTGAATCACCTACAAGCATATTAAACACACTGTAAGGCTCAGTCCCATCCAAGATGGACACATTTTACATTTATTTTAAAATATATATAAAATTTTAAAATATATGTGACCCTGGACCACAAAACCAGTCATAAGGTTAAATTTCACAAAACTGAGATCTATACATCATATGAAAGCTCAATAAATAAGCTTTCTATTGATGTATAGTTTGTTAAGACAATATTTGGCCGAGATACATCTATTTGAAAATCCGGAATCTAAGGTTACAAAAAAATCAAAATCCTGAGAAAATCACCTTTAAAGTTGTCCAAATTAAGTACTTAATGCATATTACTAATCAAAAATTACATTTTGATAGGTTTACAGTAGGAATTTTACAAATCTTAATGTAACATGATCTTTACTTAATTTCCTAATGATTTTTGACATAAAAGAAAAATCAATAATTTTGACCCATACAATGTATTTTTGGCTATTGCTACAAATATACCCCAGCGACTTAAGACTGTTTTTTTGGTCCAGGGTCACATATATAAAAATGCTTCTGAATATTTTGCATAACCAAGAATAGTAAGCAACGAAAACCAAAACCCAGTCACATTACAGTAATGAGAACTGGCATTAAAATAATGATATTACGCACTTTAACACATAAACCACATTGTTGAACATGGAGTTTCTCCATTATGAATCAAATTTTAGAAACATCCCCAGCTCATATTTTTGATTCTGTTCATATTTTTTTTTTCTGAAGTAAGATAAACATGTATAGTGATGAAGGCCAAACAATATCTGGGTAAACAATATACTTAAACATCTTATTCGAACATAAAAGGTCTTTAAAGTGGTGTTTGGGCCATTATGCTTTTGCACATTTTCTGTCAAACAAATTAAAACCGCACAATATGGCTTAACCCCTTTATTAAGTCTGTTTTCACTGTTTCAAAATGAAGCACACACTTCATTCAGGCAATCAGCTCTTGATCCAGTGTTTTCCGCACCTCAAAACGGCTCAGTTCACAGGAAATGCAGTGAACTTGTTTATTGCATGTTCTGAGAGTTTAGCGAGCATTTGGGAATGCAAAGGCCAGCAGTTATGCTCTACTTCCATGCCAGATGATTACAGCACTTCGCTAGATTTGTAGTGAGATGCATTTTTGTAAGCCTGTTTTCCTTGAACCTGGAGTTTTACTCAAAATCTCTATTGTTGTTTCCGTCAAAATAAAAGCTTAAAAGAGCAGAATGAATTGCTGACAGCTAGTGGTTTAACTGGGCAACATTACTGTAGTTATGTAGTTACTTCAAAATATTTCTTTCAAGTGTAGAAAATAGGAAAGAATTATTGTAATTTCCCAACTGTAGTGTAAAGCAAAAATAATATACCTATGAAATATTCATTTTAATTTATTTTACAGTGCAATTGTACAATATACAGCTATTACAGTCATAGGAATAACAATAATGTAAACTTGTTACTATTACTATATTCTAATTTGCTTGGCTTCCTTCCAGTGTGAATGTAATTTAGATTAAGACAGAGTACCACAAATTAAAATAGGCTTGAGTCCCCTTTAAAGTTCAAGTACAAGTTTTTTTCTGACTTTTCTTAGTTAAAAACAATGCATTTGGAGCTTTGAATTTTGAAAGTGCATTAGATAGTTAAATTCTAACTTTAAGAATGTACAAAATGTCTATTTTTTAATATTGCAATAAATATTGTCTCATGGGCTTTACATCAAGGTATTATCATATCATGAGAATTTGATATTGTTACATCCCCACAAAATATTAATCATCATGGATTTTGTAGAGGGTTGAAAAGACAATTTTCACCTGAGATTCGGAGCCAAATTACATGGGGGTCAAAATTATTGTAGAAGATGGCAGCATCATAATATTTTTACACAAAGGTTAGTAGGTTTATTAGTAAAAACTGTTGACTTTAGCATTCTTTATTGCATTATATGGCAATGGTGACCATTCAAAGTGTGCATCCCTTTAACTCAAGAAGTACTAAAGACATTGCAATGATTTTGGATTTAACTTTCCTTTTGGAATATTCACTTTCAAGGCCCTATATTATTCAGTCCTATAGACATAGGGATCTCAACGCAGCACCATGTCCAGGTTGTTGAGTATTTTCCCATTTTCAATTACCAATTCCCATTTTCAGTGGTTGAAAACCAAATGTTGGTCACTTTGTTTACAGCTGAAACTTGAATTATGTCTGAAGAATAAAGCTGAAACTACAATTGCAGCTTGTTTCCAATGGCATATAATGCAACAAAGATTGCTAACAGATTTGTATTCTTCTCTACAAAATAGCAGATTATTCAAAAAATATTTTGGATTGCTTCTATATTTAGACATTTAAACTGAAAAAAAATCTGAACAAAATCAGGAATTTGAGCTAGGAAAGTCTGGATGACACAGACTGACCCAAATGCAAAGAGTCATTTATAATTACCTTGGGGTAAGATCAGACCTAGATATTTTTGGTTGAGTCACTCGTCTATCTTTCCTAACACTTCCCAAATAAAAATGATGTACTAAGCAAAGTACAAGTCTGACCTTCTTGAGGATGGCTGCGTTTACGTTGGGCAGAGGGACGGGATCATCATCTCCTTCATCATCCATCCCCAGATCTGAGAAGAACAGAGCTCTGATTACACACAACACCTCCACACATCACATACATACATATATATATATCAAGCCATTTTAGCCTAAAATATTCTAAGTGTTTCTCATCGTAATTGCATTTTTACTAGTAACAATTCAATTGGAGAGCTCTCTAATTTATTACTAGTAAATGCAGTTGAATTTTTACTAGTAAAAAAAACATTGAAAATGTTTAATTGCAGAGCTCTGTAACTGAATTAAAGAGCTCTCTGATTCAGTTCTTACTAGTAACAATTACAATTAGCGAGCTCTACAAATTAATCTTTACTAGTCATATGTCTCCATTGACTTCCATTCATTTTCAATTAAAACTCTACAACTGAATTATTACTAGTAACAATGTCAATTAGAGCGCTCTCTAAATCAAACTATTACTAGTAATAATTCCAGTTACAGAGCTCTCTAATTCAGTTTTACTAGTAACAATTCCGATCAGACAGCTCTAATTTAATTATTACTAGTCATATGTCTCCATTGACTTCCATTCATTTTTAATTACAGAGCTCTACACCTGGATTTTTACTAGTAAGAATTTCAATAAGAGAGCTCTCTAAATGGAATTCTTACTAGTAAAAACTGAATTAGAGAGCTCTGTAACTGGAATTATTACTAGTAAAAGTTTGATTTAGAGAGCTCTCTAATTGAAATTGTCACTAGTAAAAATTCTGTTGTAGAGCTCTGTAATTAAAAATGAATGGAAGTCAATGGAGACCTATGACTCGGAAAAATTAATTTCCAGAGCTCTCTAATTGGAATTGTTACTAGTGATAACAGAATTAGAGCACTCTCTAATTGTAATTGTAACTAGTAAAAAACTGATTTAGAGAGCTCTCTAATTGTCATTGTTACTAGTAGGAACTGAATGGCTTGCCATACATATTTGACAATATCTCCAATAATCTTACCTTCAAGCATGGTTTTTATAGTCACAGACTGCTTGGCGATTTCCACATCCACCTCAAACATCTCTCCATCAGAGCTCTGCAGTTTAATAGTCGGCATCTACACAAATAATAATAATATACAACAGGCACATTATTACAGGATACGAGTGTCAGTCTAGAGCTAGAGCTAATGACTCATGCTAGCTGGGTTAGCTCACAATATACAGCTTTACCAACACTAACGAGATTGAGTTACACCACAGATAGACAAATACTGCATGTGAATAAAAGAAGGCCATATAACGTTAATGGAAGTGTGAAAAACAAAAAATCCGCTAGAGTCGAAGCATCCAGAAAGCTACAGCGAGATTTCACAACAAGTCTAACGTTAATTCTACAGCGTTTAGAAACGTCGAAGCATTAAGACTATCACTGTGGCACAGTGTTTAATTCAACGTATGTTTTAGGTTAATGAAAAACACAGAGAAACATAAAGCACTGGGTGTTTGTGATGCTAAGCTAACGTTAGCCGCGCGGCTATAACGTTAGGCCTCTCATAGCAACCGCTGTATTCATCACGTCAACCGGGTTAAAACGAAATTATTTTACACAATATTACACCAGATGTGTCTTTTCGCTGTTAAAATATAACATATGATTTACTAATGTGGCAGATTTTGTCTCGTTCTTACCGTGACTAAGAGCGGCGAAAGTATGAAACTGAACGTCAACAAGGCCTGAATGAGACTGAGATCAATGTGAGACTGACTAATGCACGCGCACGCGCTTGCGCGCCCCACTATCTACTTCACAGAACTACGACCAACCATTTACGCAATTACTCCTCAGAACAAACTAGTTTTAAGGCTACGAGCTACTTATTTAATTACTAGTAACTGTTTAATGACATTACTAGTGTTGGGGAAAGTTATTTTTAAAAGTAATGCACTACAATATTGCATTACTCCCTAAAAAAGTAACGTTACTTTTTTAATCTGGACAGAGCTTGTTTGTTTTTATTATATAAAAGTTCTATTTTTAGCAAATGTGAAAAGTGAAATGAATAAGCCTCAGGTTGAAGGAAAAATAAATTCAGGTTTGTACAGTAGAACGCAGGAGAAGAAGGTTCAGCAATAAAAAAATAATTTTAGTTTATTTAAAGTCGTTTTTGCTTATTAATATTAAAAGTAGCAAATACATTGGTTAATAAAATGGCATTAAATACATAAAGGAAATTTGTGTTATTTAACATATAGTTGCAGGTTTCAGTGTTGGGGAAAGTTACTTTTAAAAGTAATGTGTTACAATATTGAGTTACTCCCTAAAAAAGTAACTAATCAACTATGTTACTTAGTTACTTTTTATGGACAGTAATGCGTTACGTTACTTTTGGTTACTTTTTAAATCTGGGCAGAGCTTGCTTGTTTGTTTTTAATAAAACGTTATGTTTTTGTCAAATGTAAAAGCTTTTTGACATTTTGACAGTTTGTGTTGAATTACACAGTTTTTATTCATTTTGAGGAACACTGTATCTGTTTTTTTAGTGAGTGAGATGAATTAATGCATGTTGACATTTATTCTAGAACTAAAGTAACATCTTACTCACAATTTCTCTCAACATGGGGACAGGAGAGCTTTTAATCAATAAATGGGGAGAAAAGTAACTGGTGTTACTTATTTGAAAAAGTAACTCAGATATTTTCTTGTCAACTAAAAAGTAATACGTTACTTTTTTTCTGATAAGTTCACCCAAACCTGAAAATTCTCTCACCTCAGGCCATCCAAGATGTAGATGAATTTGTTTTTTCATCAGATTTGTAGAAATGCATCTTTCCATCACTGTCTCACCAATGGATCCCCTGCAGTGAATGGGTGCCGTCAGAATGAGAGTCCAAACAGCTGATAAAAACATCACAATAATCCACCAGTAATTCTCACCACTCCAGTCCATCAGCTAACATCTTGAGAAATGAAAAGATGTGTTCGTAAGAAACAAATCTTTCATAAAAGCATTTGTTTAACTTCAGTCTGTTGCTAACCTGATCCTTAAAATCAAGCCTTGACCGTCAAGCAGGCCTTTAAAGGGGTCTCAGAAAGTGAGGACCAGCTAAAATGTCCTTACTTTACAAAATGTTCTTCACTTCAGTGGTCTAAAACTCAAACAGGCCCTCACAAAGATAGCTATACAAGTACACACATAATGTAATGTTTATTATTTAATAAATACATTATTCGCAGCAAAAGCCAGTTTCAGTTTGAGGTCTCTGATCCAAAACCTATAAATAAAAATAGGACAGTACATGATTCAATAATTCAGCAACACAAATAAACCACACTTTTGGTGTAATGATGTAATCTGCAGAATATACACTACCAGTCAAAAGTTTCTATACAGTGAGATTTTTATTGTTTTTTTAAGAAATCTCTTCTGCTCACCAAGCATGCATTTATTTGATCCAAATTATGACAATTTAAATTATTTAAATATTTTTACCATTTAAAATAACTGCTTTCTATTTGAATGTATTTTCAAATGTAATTTTAGCATCATTATTCCAGTCACATGATCCTTCAGAAATCATTCTAATATTCTGATTTGCTGCTCAAAAACATTTATTATTATTATTACGTTGAAAACAGCTGAGTAGATTTTTTTTCAGGTTTCTATGATGAATAGAGAGCATTTATCTGAAATAGAAATCGTATTTATCATCAATCAATTTAAAGCATTCTTGCTAAATAAAAGTATTATAATAAGTAATTAATTATACTGACTCCAAGCTGTTGAATGCAATAGTGTATAATGTTACAAAATCATTTTATTTCAGAAAAATGCTTATTTTTGGATCTTTCTAATCATTGAAGAATCCTGAAAAAATGTACTCAACTGTTTAAAATGTTGATGATAATAATAATACATGCTTTTTGAGCAGCAAATCAGCGTATTAGAATGATTTAGAAGACTGGAGTAATGATGCATAAAATTCAGCTTTGATCACAAGAATAAATTACATTTTAAAATATACTCAAATAGGAAAGAGTTATTTTAAATAGTAAAAATATTAAACAATATTACTGCGCTTGCTGTATTTTGGATCAAATAAATGTAGGCTTGGTAAGCAGAAAAATCATACTCTTCAAAAATTGTTAACTGGAAGTGTGTGTGTGTGTGTGTGTGTGTGTGTGTGTGTGTGTGTGTGTGTGTGTGTGTGTGTGTGTGTGTGTGTACTGTATATATAATAAATAACAGTGAAGCTCAATGACATTATATTTAGTTTCAACCTTCATATACCAAAATTTATTTCAAGGGCAGGAAAATATATTTTCAATTGTAAAGCCTATTATAAACTGAATGCAAATGTGAAGAGAAAAGCTTACAAGTAATATTTATTTTTGTACTTGTTTATATATTTATGACATTGTAAAGTATGTTCCTCATACTTATTTTTATTCCAGTATGTTATATATTTACATGTTATAGGCAACACATTTTTTTCTTCAAATGTGACATAAGTGAAACAATTTTCAAATCCATCCACAACTAGTTAAATAGATTTGAACGTAAACTCATAAAATTACAGTCAAAAGAGCATTATACATTTCATAAACAAAGTATGAGTGGTGCTCGGCTGTGAAAAAAATAATCTGAAGTTGTACGGTTGCCGGGGTGTTGCTATGCAGCTACTGAGCCAATGGTTCTTCGCAACAATATTCAACAAACCCTATTTTAAATGCGTTTCAGAATTACATGTTTATCTTTGTGAATCTTCTTGGAGAATCCCACACTGTTTAAATTACCTACCTGGAATTATCTAAAACGAGGCTACCTCCAAGTTTTTTGCTTGTTTGTTTTAATATTATGGAAATCCTCACTCTTCTCTTTATTTTTTTAAATAGACATATATTTAGATTACAATTTGCTCTCTCAAAACTCTTATTTTGATAAAACAGGATTTAAAAAAATATTGCATATATGGGTCAAAGACAAAAAAAGGTTTAAGCATTGAAACAATAATGTAATACTGCTTTAAATTTTTCCAAAAAAAAAAAAAAAAAAAAAAGTTTTCTGTTTAATTTAGTTAATTATTTATCTTATTTTCGTTTTTGTTTCTCTGAGCAAAAAATAAATATCATACATTTTCCCCTAATTTACAGAAGACACCCACTAAAATGTCATTCCGTGTAATAATCTTGTCAGGCATATTCACAATAAAAATCAATGTCAATGACATATTAAAAGATGAATTACTTTCACCCCAAATACTAATTAGTTGTATTTTTACATTTTTAAAATGTGCCACTATCCTAGGTTTTGCCCATTTGTCAGTAAGAATTTTTTACTCATTTAAAAATGTAATATGCTCCTTTATTCTTTTATATATTTTAATGTCAGAATAAGCATGTTGTTTGAATGTTTACATAAATATTGTGTTACACTGAATCACAATGTAACATTATTTCAACCAAATTTTGACATTTTATATTTGAAACCTTAAAAGCAAACATTTACTTACATTTAATGTGCTTTCTATGGACGAAAAATCACTTTTGTACATTTCTTTTGACGTGGACATCTTAACATCTTTGAAAAAGTTAGGACACCCTACTGAATTCCATGGTTTTCCATTTCAGGACATCATAAAAAAAAAATCAGGTCCTTAGCTGGTCTAAAATTTGGAAAATATTAAACAAAAATAAAGCCATAATGGAAAAGCCATGTGTGACAAAGTTAGGACACCCTTACTGTTAACACTGGATTTAAGAGGGTAAATAACAGTCAAGCACTGCTAATCAAATACCTTTAATTAACTGATCATCAGCAAGTTTGAACGCCTCTATAAAAGCAGAAGCTTTGGCAGTTTGCTGGTCTGGAGCCTTCAGGTGTGTGTTAACACAATGCCAAGGAGGTAAGACATCAGCAATCATCCTTAAAGAAATAATTGTTGCTGCCATCGCATTTTACGGCCATTTCAAACAATTTGATGTTTATTCACAAGTGAAAGACATTTAAAACAGACAGCTCTCCTTCCAGGAGTGGACATCCCAAAAGTAGATCAAGCCTCAGAGAAATGGCACACGACCCAAGAACTACACCTCAGACTCTACAGGCCTCAGTTAACATGTTAAAGGATAAAGTTCAAGACAACACCATTAGAAAAACATGGGACAAAAATTGCATGTTTGGAAGGCTTGGCAGAAGAAAGCATCTTCTATCTAAAACAACAGTTTAGGTCTGCGAAGTTGCATCTGAACAAAGCATAAGTCTTCCAGAACAATGTCCTTAACAGACGAGACCGAAGTGGAGATGTTTGGCCATAATGCACAGCGCCAACTTTGGTGAAAACCTAAAGAGCATATCAGCACAAACACTGCATACCAGAAGACAAGCATGCTGGAGCAGGGCTGATCATTTTGGCCTTGTTTTGTAGCTACAGGACCTGGGCAGCTCACAGTCATTGAGTCGGTCATCAACTCTTCTGTATATCAAAGTATTCTCGAGTCAAATGTGAGGGCATCAATCCAGCATCTAAAGTTGGGCTAAAATTGGGTCATGCAACAGGACAATGATCCCAAGCACACCAGCAAATCTGCAGCAGAACGGCTGAAAAGCTTTTCTTACTTAGATTTTTTTGTCTGGTTTCCAGCCAAAATATCTAAAAAATCTTGAATCAGGAAGGATTTTCTAAACAAGTCAAAATTATCATCTTGTTTTTAGTAAAAACAAGTCAAAATTAAGTGAGTTTTTGCTTAAAACAAGCAAAATAATCTGCCAATGGGGTAAGAAAAAAAAACTTATTTCAAGCAGACAACTAGATTATTTTGCTTGTTTTAAGCAAAAACTCACCTATTTTTGACTTGTTTTTACTAAAAACAAGACACAAATTTTTACTTGTCCTTCCTGGTTCAAGAATTTTTAGATATTTTGGCTGGAAACAAGACAAAAAATCTAAGTAAGAAAAGCATTTTTTGCAGTGATTTCAGTAGCCCAGTCAAAGTCCAGAGCTCATCCTAACTCAAATGCTGTGGTGAGAGCTGTGCATAAGCAAATGCCCACAAACCTTAATAAACTGGAGCAACGTTGAAAAGAGGAGTGATCCAAAATTTCTGTAGAAAAATGTAAGAGACTGATAAAGTCACAGAAAATGAATGCTTCAATATATTGCTGTCAAAAGTGGATCTACAGGCAAATGATTCATAGGGTGTCCTAACTTTGTCACACATGGCCTTTCCCTCTTGGCTGCATTTTTCTTAAATTAATAATAATGACACTGTGTGATATGTCATGTGATGATTTTTATCTGAGGATTTATTTTCTAAATTTTAAGACCTGCCATGGACCAGATAATGTTTTATTATGTCCTGATACAGAAAACCATGAAATTCAATAGGGTTCACTAACTTTTTCACATGGTATTCTTTTTGGTTTTAAGACAAATTTGATGAAAGGTTTTGATCCACTTCCAATGTTGACTACTGTATACTTGACTTGTTCTGAATTTACAAAAGTGATTTTATGTCTATAGAAACCACATTAAAAGTAAAGCGTCTACTTTTAAGGTTTCAAATACATTTTTGGAGAATAAAATGTGAAAATTTGGTTGAAACAATGTTACATTGTGATTCAGTGTAACACAATATTTATGTAAAAATTCAAACATGCTTATTCTGACTTGTACATATTAAAATATATAAAAGGTAGCATATTTAAAAAATGTATTTTATATAAACATTTTTTTCTGACATCTGAGAAAAATTAAGCTACATATTTTATTTATTGAAAGAAAATGCAAATGCCTCTACTATATTTATGTATTCGATACATTAACATTTTTCCCTTTATTTTCCTTCCTGATTTGGTCATTTGTGTATCAGAGGGTTAAATATTTAAAAGGCAATTCATATTCAGTCATTTTAATGCTTTATTAATGCACTGACACTATCAGATGGGAAATTGTTAAATTCATTTCCTAATTTGTGACTTTTACATCAACACTTTCTCCAGTTAATTACTGAGAAGGTGCTTTAAAACAATTTTACTGTATAAAATGAAATAAATGTGACTTGACTTTAGAGAAATGGTGACAGCAATAGACCTCATCAGCTTTAACACCTAATTGAATTTAACAGATGAAAACAAGGTCTTAGATCATGTCATTTTCACAACTCATGACTTTTAAAACTGTTTAATGCTGTTTTTGTCTACTTACTTTTTTTGGCATGTTGTTAAGGCGAGACACTGCAGGTGAATAGGGGAAAAAAAACTAATAGTTATCACCTTACTTACTCAGTTGATTGATTACATTGATAATTGCAAACATGTATTACAAGTTTTCTAAAATGTTAGATTTAACTATGCAAATGAGGCATTATTTAATGAAATATGTGCTAATTTTCATACATTTCTAATACAAAAATCTAAACGCTGGATGAAGTCCGTTGCAAAATTCTTGTTTAATTTTTTTACATATTAGTCAAATGTTTTTACATGGAGATTTTGGGTCTCATTTTGTTTTAGAACAGACACTATAAAAAGTTTTCACCAGATTCAACTTAGAAACCCAAATTCAGCAGCTGCCTTAAATTTTCTGATTTTAAATCAGCTTAAAACTACAAGTCATTTTAACTTAGTACAATCAAAATGAGTTGAATTAACTTGCGAGTTGAAATGAATAAGTTGATTTAACTTAAATTTAAGGCAGCTGCTAAACTTAAGTTTAAGCTAAAACTGGTGAAAACGTTTTGCAGTGCAGGAAACACTATATTTTTTACAATGTTTTAGGAAATAAAACGTTCAAGCTAATTATATCTGAACAAATCCCTCTGTAAAAACCTACAGGATATAGACAGGAATAAAAATGTAAAGTTTGGTGTGTGTAAGTGCTACTGAAGTGGAGATTAATGGCTCAGTGTAGGAGAAAAAACTCATTTTGAGAAAACAGCCTTTAAAAATATGGATTGTAATTGAAATCTAAATGACACAAGAAACACTTAAAGGTGTATCTCAGGTGTTTTCTTTCCACTAGTCTGAAAAAAAAAAAAAAAAAAAAAATCAGAAAACCTAAAATCTCAAACTTGATAAGTGTGTTTTTGCCTGCAGGGCTGTGCTTTAGTCTCTCACAGCCTCGTTTTCATTCAAGTCAAAAATTAAATATTGTGCAATGCTTTAATTCAACTAAGGATTCAAACAAAGCACACGAAGAACAGGAGCAAGATCCATCTTTATTCTTGAACTGGTACCCTTTATACAGACACAGAACCATCATATGAAGCTATTCCAGGATTCAGACGACGGCATGCCATCTTAGTCTGCCACGTTTCATGTAGTTGGCATTTGTTTAGCGTGTTCAGTGTAGGAAAGATGCATGTAATCACCCGTAGAACATAGAAAAGAGAGAAAGAAACTGAAAAACGGACTTCGTTCTTTTGAAAAAAGTGCAGACAGACATAAAAAAAAAAAGAAAAAGAACGAACACAAACAGGGTTGGTGAAGGAGACCGTGTGTTCGGAAGAGAATTCACAGCCTGTATTGATGTAAAGAGCGGAGGACAGAAGCGGGACAGGCGTAGCGGCTGATATCTGGTGGTCATAGAGTCGGACTGACGCCGGATGGGTTTGGATATGGCACACACCTTTTGGTCCACGGACATTTCTCACTGGATCAGTTTTCTCTTTAATCTTTTTTATACTGTTGCCCATTCCTCTCCCCTTATTTTAAACTGAATGAGATTATAATATCATGGCAATACTGTGCAGAGCTGAAGGATTCACAGGAAGTAGTCGGGGGTACGGCGGGTGACGTGCGGCTCTCCTCTGCGCGGCGCGGGGTCGAACTGCAGGCTGAAATCACAACACCACACATCAGACACGTTCACATCATTGGAGAGTGTTCAGATGCACTGGCTTCCGTCAAGCTTTTCTACTTACAAGGAGTACTTGAGGGTGTCGTCCAGCTCCATGATGGCTGCCTGATTCCCGCAGCGGTAGCAGTAGTTGGGTGCGCTGAAGATCGTTACCACATTGCGATCATGGCACCAGTTGTAACCCTAGGGGGACAAAACACTGGTAGTTTAGAAGCGCTGATATAGAAGTCTTTTCTGCTCATCAAGGCTAAATTTATTGGGTCAAAAATACTGAAAAAAAACAAACAAACAGTAATCTTGTGAAATATTACAATTTAAAAGTAGATTTAAAAAAAAGGTTGTGACAAACTTTAGGTTAGCTTGAGAAAGCCTAGTTTCTAGAATGATTAGTAAGTTGCCCGTGAACAGTGCTGCGTTTGGACTTTGAGCAGCTCTCATTTAATGCCTTTAAGTATGCCTTTAAGACACTATCCCCTGGTTTCACAGACAAGGCTGAGGCATAGTCCTAGACTAAAATGTAAGTCTGAGCTGTTTCAACCTTAATAAAATTGCACTGATTGATCTTAAAATATATCAGTGCCTTTGTCCCGTCTCAAAATGCACACCAGTAATGTTTTTATCTAAGCATGTTTATAAAAATGACTTAAATGTCCTAATATAACTATGGCCTAATCCTGGCTAAATCTAAGCCATGTCTGTGAAACCGGGCCTATATTGCAATTGCTGTTTTTCTAATTTAAGGCCTCTTAAAATAAGTTGTTATACAATTTAGGATACGATTTATGACCTTATATTTCATAAAACTGAAGTAAAAAAAAAAAACAAACAAAGACAATCTGCAGATTATTGCAGAGGTGGAATCATTTTAAAAGTTATAGAAGAAAATGCACTGTACCATTTTACATAAAATCTGGTGCCGGACTCTTTTTTTTTTTTTTTTTTTTAAGCATTTCTCTGTCACAAATATCTAAAATTAATTACAATTACAAAATAAATTCCAAATATGGAATCTTAAGACTCAAGGGGTTAATTAAAGACTTATAAATAAATAATTTAAAAAAAAGTATAAATTAAAGACATACAAAAAATGTCCATGAAGAACAACAAAATAATAATTCACATTATTTGAGACTGTATGGGTTTAGTCCATTTTTATACACACATGCATATGTGCCTAAAATGCGCTGGGACTCTTATTTTGAAACATAGACACCAGCTGCTTGTTCAAAAAGATGATAAAGAAAATAAGCACTTTTTACAACACCATAAAGAAAACATTGCTAAGCTACTGTTGATGAATTATGACAATCTACAGTCATAAATGTGCAGTAATATTCATTGATTGTGAACGGCTCTGAAAAAGTGAGACTGTGAACAGTGCTGCACTTTGACTTTGACTGTGCAACACTCTATTTAATTAAATCATAGCCTTTAAAGTGTGCCTTTAATATGTTATATTGTGATAGTGTTTTTCAAATTTAAGGCCTCTTAAAAAATAAGTTTTGTTATACCACTTAGGATACGACTTATGACCTTATATTTTATAAAACTGAAGTTTTTGGACGTTTTAAAGACATAAATGCTCAAATACACTTCACAGTTCATCAAAATTGTCCTAAGACAAGAACGGGTATTCTTTTAGGTTTTAGGACAAATCTGATGTATGGTTTGGTCCACTTTAAATGTTGACTAATGCAGACCTAAGGTTGGACTCTTTTTAAAAAAAGACAATCTGCAGATTATTGCAGAGGTGGAATCATTTCAAAAGTTATAAAAGCTTAAATTTACTGTAAAGAAAAATTTCTTTGAATTTCACATAAAATAAATATTTTACAAAATATTTCTGAATCCAAAATTGCTAAATTAAAGCCTTATGTCTAAAAAAGTTGTTACAAATTTGAAGTTGATATAAATTAGGGCCGGGACTTTAACGCGTTAATTTAGATTAATTAATTACACAAAAATAACGCGTTAATTTTTTTTAACGCATTTTAATCGCACTTAATTTTGCACCGCGGAACGTTTCTCACTGGATGAGTTTCAGCGGCGGACCAATTATACTGGAGCACCAACTAACAGAATGCGCATATCACCGCAGGACATCGAGCCTCAAGTATCACCTCAATGCTTTTACAGAAGGTCTACCTACCTATAGGGTACCTGAATTTCTGAAATGAATGCTAGTATATTTCTAAATATCCCAGTGTTTCCCGTACCATCATCTTAGGGGGGCGCGTTTACAATGTCTCCTCCAAGAAAATGGACTGGATCGCGGACTCCATTCATAAAAACCGAATTTACTATAGCGCGGAATGCCACGTAAATTCGTCGATTTTTGGATTGATAAATCAAAAGTTGGTCTGTCACTTAATTCAAATCGCTGAAAACTGAAATGCAAAAAGACCTTTTTAATATGAATCCTGCACTGTTTGCCACTGTATGTTAGAATGGCAGAGTCGCGTTTTTTTATACTGCACGCGTGATGCTCCCGTTAATTTTTGGCATTTGTATCTCACATGAACAGATCTCAATCTCCAAAGCTACTGTCAGTGTCACTTTTAACGTTTCATTTGAGAAAACTAGCATCATATCATACTTTACACACGGCAACCTGTCAAAATAAAAGTACGGTTTAACATGAAACAGAGCAATATTCCTATTTAAATAGACAAAAAACATTATATATATTAAAAAAATTAATATAACAACAAGATTAACCACTTAATTGTAGAAAAAATACTATGATTATTATTATGTATTGATTTTAACAGAAAACCTCTGTTTGTTTGCCAAAAATTAAAAAGGTTTATTTTTCATTTGATTAAAAATAAATAAATGTTTATGCTTTCATTTGATTATGAGAAAAATTAAAACACAAGAATTTATTTAAAAAAAAAAAAGCAAAAGATTGTAAAGCCCTATTGTTCAAAATGTTAAAATAGAGAGTTTTGGATTTATTTTTTAACTGAAATAAATGTTTTCTTTATGGGAAACGCTGTATCCTATTGCTACAGTTAATGGCAATATTGTACTGGTCTGTTGGACTTGGTTGAACAAAAATAAACAATATTTTGTTGCTTCAGTTTATGTATTCAGTCATTATTCAATGGTAACTAAAAATCCATATGAAAAAACTTACTTCTCACTGTTCTCAGGTCAAATATTTATATGCGATTAAAATGCGATTAATTTCGATTAATTAATTACAAAGCCTCTGATTAATTAGATTAATTTTTTTAATCGAGTCCCGGCCCTAATATAAATATATAAAAAAATTAAAAATTTATTTTCGGGTGCTATCCAAAGTTTTTTTTTTTTTTTTTTTTTTAATAAAATCATAGCCTTTAAGTATGCCTTTAATACGCTATATTGTGATAGTGTTTTTCAAAGTTAAGGCCTCTTAAACTAAGTTTTGTACAACACAACATTCAAATATCATCCACTTTGTTTCCTCATGTCAAATCTGATTTGTGTCCCAATTCAGCTACAATGTTCATGTATTTAACTTGTGTTTACCTCCATCACTAGCTGGTGAGCTCTAGAGACCAGCGTAAGGCCGTTAGCATGGTTGAACGTCTCGGATATGTCCTGCCCAAAGGTGTAGCCAGCACCTCTAGGAGAAATACCCCAACCTCCACGGTCATCCGGGTCAGACCACAATAAATCACACATGGGTCCCTGAGGAAAACAAACAAAGAGAGTCATTAGCGCTGTTTGGAGCATCACTTTTAGCTCTATTTTGCCAACTGCACATGTGAAAAACACAACAGGGTTGCAAATGATACAGTTTGCTGCCAAAACAGTACAGAGAATGATATCGCATGACAGGATTATCTGTGTTCAATACCTCATGAGGAACTTCCTGTAAACGATCCAGCGCTCTGATGTGATCAAGAGTGTCTATGGACGGTGACAATCCTCCATGAAGACAGAAGATCTGCAAGCAAAAAATAAAATAAATAAGATGCAACCTTCACAATAACCTATTGAAGTTGACCTTAGGATTTGAAATCACTTTTGTGCAGCATTTTGTTGTTTGCTCTAAAAAATACATTTCTCTAGTTTTATGCCTTCAATTGATTACTTTTAAAATTATGAAAAACAAAACATTTCATGGAGTCCCATTATTGTTTCAAAAAATTAAAATAAATGTTATTTTTATGAATTCAATAAAAACTTCAATTCATGCTATTTGATTAACAAAAGTTTTAGAAGTTTAAATTTACTGTAAAGAAAATGCGTTGTACAATTTGTTTAAATTTTATATAAACTAAATATTTTACAAAATATTTCTGAATCCAAAATGGCAATAAAATTAAAGCCTCATGTTTAAAGTTATGTTACAAATTTGAAGTTGATATTAAAACATTTAAGTTTTTTTATTTAGGGCATTATACCACAAACAGCCATCAAGTGCCATCCAGATTTGTTTTTGAGCATTTTTCTGTCACAAATATCTACATTTCTCTTTTATATGACAAAATAATTTAAATTAAAGCATTAAAATAAATGCAGAAAAACACAACACTAAAACACAGTATTCAGTAAAACATTAGGGGGGAAAATTATAGGGCTCTAAAATATAGTCTATAGATTGTTGTTAAATTCTATTGCATTATGAAGTGTCATGATTTTAATTTAAATTTAAACTAAAGCGAAATTAAATCCATAAATTGAAAATGACAAAAAAAAAAGAACAAATAAAAATTTAGAAAAATCAAAAAGAAATAAGAAAATAATAATAAAACAAATGTCATTGGGCCATAGTTTACTTCAAATACTTCCACTAAAATCACCAAACAGAAGCACAGAAATAATGACAGGCAGGCTGGATTTAAATAAACTGATTAAATGGTTTACTAAGTGCTATAAAATCCAGTAGCAAGTCTTTTTATAACAGACATCACAGTTGAGCTTGAGCAGAGGGAATGTTGACCTACCTGACCATCTACCAAGGCAGTAAGGGGAAGGTAATCGAAGAGGTCTGTGAAGTATTTCCAAACATTTGCATTGCCGTATTTCCGTAAGCATTCGTCATAAAAGCCGTACACTTGTGTGATCTGTCTGCTTTCGTGGTTTCCTCGAAGTATTGTAATGCGTTCACGGTACCTTACCTAGAATTCGAAGACATAACCGATTAGAAAATGTATACACAAAATAAAATGGGCCATCACCTTGCTTAAAGACTCATTGGACTAATGAGATTATGAGTACAGACTCGCAGGACTCAAGTTACGTGTCCCTTTTTCCATTTCTCTACAGACTTTTTTTAAATGGTTCTGTAAATATCATTTATTCAAAAGCAATATTGTAATCAAGTCAAGTAAAGGCTATGCATGATAATCACTGCCATAATAGATGCTAATTATTCGTATAAATAAAGACCAGAGACTGCTCAAAGAACACATCATAGAGTGTGTTTTCATTTCATGCTTCATCGGTCAATACTCTGTTGACACTGGACTTCCCTATATTGATATTTGGCGTATCTCAGAAATCACATCATTACTCTGTTGCTCTGGCTGAAAGAATAACAATACAATGAGGTGAGAGAGAACAAAAAAAAAAAAACTCACATAATCATATAAACTGGTGGAAAACACAAATGTATCATTTTTTTCTACATAAATGTGATGTAAATATATAAGATCATGTCAGTATTTTTTTAAATGCTCACGCTTTTGGACTCAAAAGTCCTGTCATCATAAATAAATGAGGCTACTGACACTGAACAAGCATGCGTTTAATTTTTTTGTATGATTTATCACAATAATTACTGTCAGTAACTTTTTTTAAAATCATAAAACAGTGGTCAAATGAGCACAGAAAATTACATTACATGATTAAAAGCTATTGAAATAATCCTCGGAGCAATTTGAGATGCTAACCTGGTACAATAATTAAACAAACAAATAAGTGTTTTTACACGCAAATACTAATTTTAGCTTGTGAACAAATTAGTAGTTGAAACCTTCCAAATTTTGTGACACGACTACCCAACCTCTTTGTTTTTACCCGTCCCTGTTGATTACTATGATTATATATAATGCACACTACATGCATTATAGTGATTAATATGGATAAGCATAAATACTCAAAACTGTGTCATCATTTACTCACACAGAAGATATTTTTAAAGAATGTTGGTAACCAAACAGTTGACGATGACAAAAAACAAAACAAATACTGTTGAAGTCAATGGCTGCCAGTACAACAGCCTTTGAATTCAATATTTTGAAAAAATAAATAAATGAAAATAAATACTGTTGAAGTCAATGGCTACCAGAACAACAACAGCCCTTGACCTCCATATTTAAAAAAAAATTAAATAAAAAATACTGAAGTCAATGGCTACCAGAATGACAACAGCCTTTCGTCTTCAATATTTTGAAAAAAATAAAAATAAATAAAAATATACTGTTGAAGTCAATGGCTACCAGAACGACAACAGCCTTTGCCTTCAATATTTAAAAAAATAAATAAAATAAAAATACTGTTGAAGTCAATGGCTACCAGTACAAAAACAGCCTTTGAATTCCATATTTTGGAAAGAAAAAAAAAATAAAAATAGTTGAAGTCAATGGCTACCAGTACAAAAACAGCCTTTGACTTCAATAGTATTTTTATTTTATTTTTTTAAATATGAAAGTCAAAGGCTGTTTTTGTACTGGTAGCCATTGACTTCAATAGTATTTTTATTTTATTTTTTTAAATATGGAAGTCAATGGCTACCAGTACAAAAACAGCCTTTGACTTCTATATTTTGAAAAAAAAAAAATAATAATAAAATACTGTTGAATCAATGGCTACCAGAACGTCAACAGCCTTTGACGTCCATATTTTGAAAAAATAAATAAATACTGTTCAAGCTACCAGAACAACAAAAGCCTTTGACTTCCATATTTTACAAAATAATAATAAAAAATACTGTTGAAATCAATGGCTACCAGTACGACAACAGCCTTTGACTTCCATATTTTGAAAAAAATAAAAAAATAAACTTTTGAAGTTAATGGCTACTGGAAACTGTTTGGTTACAAACATTCTCCAAATATCTTCGTGTTCAACAGAAGACACACTCATACAGGTCTGGAACAGTTTGAAGGTGAATAAATGACAGAATTTATTCTTTTGGGTGAGCTATGCCTTTAATATTTATGGAAGGCTGAAATACAGGTTAAAAAAAAATGACCAAAAGAGGCAATTACCTTGAGAGCGACAAGCAGTGTGACTGTTTCCACAGAGTAATAGCCTCGGTCAACGTAATCTCCCATGAACAAGTAGTTTGTGTCTGGTGACTTTCCTCCGATTCTGAAGAGCTCCATAAGGTCATGGAACTGGCCGTGTACGTCTCCACAAACAGTGACCGGACATCTCACTTCCTGCACGTTAGACTCCTTGGTCAGGATTTCTTTAGCCTGGAGAGAGAAAAAAAATTCAGAATAAGGCGACTCGTTACTTTAATCCTATTATCATAAAGGCTGTGATAAACTCTCAGAGAAGTAAAACAATGTTGAGCAACAGTGAGCTGCTGCTTATGACCATCTTTGAAGCATTTTACAATGTGCTTTGTTCTCTGCGTTTGCTTAAAACCTAATTTGCACGTATATCATTTCCTACTGTATGTGGCATATGGCATTACTGAGGTTCTCTGTATTAGAAAGGCATTATCCAACGCACATATCCAACTTATCCATAATGAAACGATCACATGGTAAATTCATCAGCCAAAACCAATGCCTGTCCACATCTGCCGTTCATTTCAGACCCTGAAATCTAACGCTTCGCCTTCATCTTAGTGTGCTGAATGAAAAACCAATTTAAAAGTTCACACAATAAAAATCTACTGAGCCAAAGTAGCAATGCTAAATACTGTAAAATATCCAATAGATAATATTCTATCGACAAAAGTGACCTTATTATGCCAGTATTACTGTGGGTCATTTTATTAAAAACAATGTCAAGTTCATGAAGTTCATGTCTTAAAAACATTAAGCCACATGAATCCCTGGTTTACAGTGGTTTAGAAGAGCTTATCACAGTTATCTAGTGACGTTTAATAAACCAAGCACAAGACACACCCTCAAGTGCTTAAAATACAGGTCAAAAATCACTTCACACTTGTAAAATTATATTAGCTCAGCACAATACTCAACATGTTGACTTGCTGTTTGTGTAATCAACAATTTACTGGATCAGACTTTGATTATAAAGAGTCAGACAAAAATATAAAAAAGATCAACTTAGGACGTTGCTAATTATATCTTAAATAGTCCAGTAGTTATCTTTAGCTTAGAGTTTTTAATACACTTAGGCATTATTCATCCTTATTTGTCAAATCTTACAAAAATACCTTTTTTTCATGATTGGACATCTTGATTTGGGGTTTGAATATACCAGTCACAAAGACAAGTTATAAGAACTATTGTATGTTCAATCGAAGTTTTCAATTATTATTATTATTTTTAGTTTTTTTGAGCGTAATCATCAAAAAATAAATAGCACTTGCATTTAATTAATTTGGACTGTTATGCATTTAAACCTTTAATACTACAGTAACATACTAGAGGTCGACCGATGTAACGGTTTTGCCGATTAATCTGCACCGATAGTTGATTGGCGGAATATTGAATATTGGTTATCGGCAAAAATCCATGCCGTTAATTTACAAAGCGCCATCACAGAGTTTTATATTAAATACATAATATCTGTCCCAAATCGATGTAAATGTACATAAAGACTTCACCCTGAAAGATTGTGTATCGTGCTTTTTTTTTTTAGCAAAACATTTTCATTCTGTGGCTCAAATAAAGCCTGTATGTTTCATATAAGAGGTATAATATAGATTGCGCTTGTTGTTAGATGTTTAAAGATCTTTAGCTTGACTGTTGATATGAAATTGTAACACTTCATAATAAAAGTCTATTTGTAGCACTGACTAGTTTGATAAAAGCTGTAGAATGTGTATTAATTAAACATTAACTGATATTTTTAAAATGTTTAAGTTCCTTTCTTAACATTAATGAACTATGAACTAACTTCAATGCTCATATAATTAATATTAATAGTCTTATTCTTTTTCAAAGTATGGTTTAAATAGTAGAACACTATTTTAGTTTCCATTCAGTATCCATTTTAAAAACTCGTGTTGTCCAACCTAGCTATCGGTTTCTGTAAAATCCAATATCAGTCGACCTCTATAACATACCTTGTAAAGTTCACAGCTTTAGTTGAGATTGTTTTTTTTTCCTTGTACAACCTGATGTTTGAGTGATATTGATATTGAGATCTTGAATCAAGTGCTGGTGAAATCTATGTTAACACCAAGCCCTAATCCACACTTGCAGATCCTGGGTCTGAAATCAAACACACTTAAACCACACCACATACCACTCCATCCTCACTTTTTAGTCAACTATTCGGGCCCAAGTGAATCTCACATCACGTTCAGCAGTCTACAGCACCGCCTTTGCGTTTAAAATAGCCAATTTTCTCCTATATGACGAGAAAACTTGTCTATGCAAGTCATCAGGAGAGTCATGCACATTAAACCCTAATCAGACTTCTGAGCCAATCGGACTTTGAATTCAACTACCTAAACAACTGTATATGAAACCGGAGTGTCATACTGAACGCACCCATTGTTATTAGTCAAGGTTCCCTTCACGGAAACTTCTCTATAGACACAAACATCACTGCAGGCCTGCTGCGCTCAGCCTTGTCCATACATGCTGATGATTTCTTCAGCTTTCGACATACGAGTGACGCAAGTCTGCAATAAAGCCAATGGAAAAATACACTTCACAAATTCGAGCTGGGAGTTCAGACTTTAAAGGTCTAAAGCATGACTCTAGCTCAGCTGATTTGTCTTGTGTTCAAATTTGTAGTTTGGTTTGTTTGGGTCATTCGGTCTGGACCAAAAAGGAAAATTATACATTTGGTCCTGGTTCACTTAGCGTTCACACTGGCATTTTTGACAGAGAACCTAAAGATACTGAACCTAAAGGCATAGCGATATGTTCATAACCTGATTGTTTGGGTTGAATTATATATATTTTGTGACGGATTTCATCGAAGTCTCCAAACAAAAGAAAAAGGTGCGTTCGACTTAAAGCGGACATTTTAAGTCAAATACACCTAATGCTGTCTGCTGGACTACGCGTGTTCATGTTTTTATTTTCACCATTCGCAAACTCACAAAGAGCTCCTTGTTGCTCTACATTTGCCCTCTGCTCATTTTGTTGTCGCATAGCATCTCATCCTGTCATTACTTCCCGTTTATGGTTCGTTTAAAAGCATTTGGTTCATGTTGCATCCATTTTTCATTCGAACCACACCAGAGTTAATTTGGAAGCAGACCAAGACCTTGTTTGGTTCGAATGCCATACTTACTCAAATGAACCGCACTAACAGAGCGATCACACCAGAGTTCGTTTTAATCGAACCAAACATAAGTGTGAACAAAAGCCAAAAACAAACTTTTAAAATCACAACTAAACCAAAACGTAGATATTTTCTTCCGTATTATGACACACATTCAATTGTAATAATTACTGACAAATAAACAATGCAGGGCGGGGTCTTGGTTCAATGCACCGGTTGTTATTGGATGTTGAGATGTGGGTGTGTGTATGCAAATGAGCTTGTAGGGGCGGAGTTTAAGAGCACAAAATGATTGGAGAAGTCCTGCTTATGTCACCAGAGAAGTAGCGCCACCAGAAGTTAATGAAGCATACAACAGATTGATTAGAATAAGAGTTATATTATGCATTTACAACATACAATATAAAAATATTTAGATAAATATATTAATCATATATTAATCACTCATCCAGGGCTCGACAATAAGGACTGCCCGATGGCCCCGGGCCAGCGTGCAAGACGCTCGGGACAGTAGAGAGCACTGCCTTGTCACAAGTTTAATTTGCCTGCGACAGTTTGTCAAATTCGTGCAAATACAGTCTTAGAATCGAGAAACAGCTTGTGTTTTTAAGCCTTTAAATGCTACGTTCTCTGTGATGTCATGAACACCATATTGCTTTTCGGTTCCTCTTATCTGATTGGATGTTGTAAGCACTGTTTTTTTTTCTGTAACCTGGTAACAACCAGTACAGCGAAGAGACGGCAACATCAAATTAAAAAGAAAACGTCTGTTTCTAACTCGCATTCGCGACTAAAAATTACGTGCGACTGTGAAAAAAAAAAAATTTAAGAGCACCATTTGCGACTGACCCCATCAGCATATTTGTGTTTGCGCTCAGGGGAGCTTCAAAGGTTTCTACACGTTTTTGCAACGTTGAGTAATGTATCATAGACATTTCTCACAAATCTATTCATAAACAAAGTGTAGAGAGAGTGTAAATAAGAGACTGATTGTGCATTAAGTTGTAGAGAGCGCCGTTGATTATAACAGGCTTTGTAATATCGCAAACTAAGATGAGTGACAACTTTTAATGTTGTAAATGAGGTATTGATTTAATACAACAGTTAAATAAACAAGAAGTTATTATTAAGTTACTTACATTGTCTGACTATAACACTATGCCTGATTTTGCTCTGTTTCGTCGTCAAAAGTAGTCTGAAACAAGTCACACTTGAGCCGCTGCGCATCTCCATTCATGTTTTGTTTATGAATGAATGTGCGTTTTAAAACAATTCTAGTGAAATGATTAAATTTCCCATTGATTAAGAGTCACTTGCTTTATTCCCGAATGAACCATCCGTTCGAACGAATCAAATGAATATGATTCAGTAATTAAATCAGTGTCTTGCCTCCACCTGCTGCAAAATTTTATAACATGAATTTATGAATTTGACTGCACTCATGGCACCTTTGAGCCCAAATTAAACATATGAAAAGGTAAAAACAAAGGTAAAAAAATAAAAATTCATGGACGACCACCGTAAAAACAAAACGTTTAACATAAATTCTGCTTAATAACACTCTGTTTACTAATATTGTTTAATTTTCTTCTTTGCAACAACATTCCTTTAATAGGAGTCCTCCATTTATGTATAGTTAACTGGTGATCTGGGACCTTCAACCTGGACAGACTGTTGTGCATAAATTTAGTTACATCACATTTATAATTTTTTTTTAATTGTCAATTGTATTTAAGGAAATATACAGTTATATTCAGCTTTTGACACATTATTTAAAATGTGGCTAAGAAATAACTATTAACTTTTTATTTTTTTTAGATGGGCCAGTGAAAATTTGGGCAGGGCAAGCAAAAATCTGAACCTTAGCGTTGAACCCTGCACTCCATAATGACACCTTAATAATATTTTTTTATATATATATATAAATTCTATACGTGACCCTGGACCACAGAACTTTAAGTCTTAAGTAGCATGGGTATATTTGTAGCAATAGCCAAAAATACATTGTATGGGTGAAAATGGTCGATTTTAAGTAAAGATTATGTCGTAAATATATCAAAACTTACTTTCTGATTAGTATGCATTGCTAAGAACTTTGAAGATTTATTCAATATTTAGATTTTGTTTTGCACCCTCAGATTTTGAAACAGCTGGATCTTGGTTAAATATGATCCTTGGAAACCAATGGAAAGCTTATTTATTTAGCTTTCAGATGATGTATAAATCTCAGTTTCAAACAATTGACCCTTAGGGTCCAGGGTCACATGTTCATTTGGTTCTTTTTAGTTTTTCCACATGATCATACCTTTGTCTTAAAATAGTGTGGCATATTGGCCCTCATTAAGTGTTAAATTATTGGTGCACCTGAGTAAACTCAAAATAAAATTAGTTGCCATGACTAAATATCTATTTTTGCATTGCTAGAGAGGTTTTTCATGAGCAAACCAAGCAGTTATAAAATCCGCTGCAGCAACAGCGACCACGATTAAATCTTCAAGCGGTTCCCAAACCTTCCGCACACTCTTGGCTCACACCTACTTGCATACATTTGGCTAAATGTCTAAATATGTAATAGGAATATAAAAAAAGTCCAAAGAGCGCTGGATAATAGTGAGATGTGTAGTGTGTGCGCCGCTGTCATCAAATGATGGCCAGTTTCACAGGCGCCATTTTAAGACCGTGTGAGTGATTGAGGAAGCAGCTGCATTTAGACGAATCGCTATTTTTAAATAAACAGATGTACATGAAAAAAACTCTCAACAACATAACGTTACATATATGTTGTTTTAATCAAAACAGAAGGTTTACTGCGGGTTCCCGTATTGATTAGTACTGTAGCTTTCAGTCTACCGTAATTCATAAACCGCACTAATCAACTCAATATTCACTAAAAGTGATTTTATAAAAGACTGACTCAGGACAACTCGGTTTGTGATGTGTTTTGTCTCGAAATTAGGAACAATTGTAGTTTCTTGCGAGTGTAGGGTCCGTTCAAAATTCCGCCATCTTGTAAGTTAACGTTAACTCAGCGGCTAACGTGGAAAAATTCAAATAAACACCGAAAGACAATATTGATGCTGTATTACGCATACATACCTTCTCACAGAGTGTCTTGACTTGGGTTTCTGAGAGCTGTTTGCATTCATTGAGCTGTTCAATCCATTGATCGAGCTCTTTCGAAAACGCCTTTTCGTCCATGACTGTTTTCTACTCGGTTTTCACACAGATTTCTGATTTAATTTCGTCCAGCTTTCCACGAAAATCCACCTTTTGTCGAACGATTACTTTGAGAGGTGACGTTACATGTGGCCAGGGATCTCGAAATAATTAAATAAGGGAATCTTGTGAGGAAACGAGAAGCCGACGGCCTTCAGAGTCCCACCCTGAGCCACAGTTGTTTTCAGTTCAGCCTTCCTCACAGCACAGCAGACACCGAGAACCGGCTCTTCGCTAATTGGACTCTCGCAGCTGTTGCTTCGCTCTGATTGGCTGTTCGGAGATGTTATAGCTTTCCGATTGGTTCCCAAATACGTCGCTGGGCGTTTTCCTTTGCTGCAATAGGTTCTCATTAATACGTCAATGATTAAATTAATGTTTATGTAAAATTTAGGGATGTATTATTATTTTGTGATGATGCATCATCATTTTCTATTTATAATTCGTGATACATATGTGACCCTGAACCACAAAACTAGTCTTAAGTAGCACGGGTATATTTGTAGCAATAGCCAAAAATACACTGCATGGCTCAAAATGATCGATTTTTCTTTTTAATGCCAAAAATCATTAGGATATTAAGTAAAGAGCACGTTCCATGAAGATATTTTGTAAATTTCCTATTGAAAATATATCAGAACTTAATTTTCCATTAGTAATATTCATTGCTAAGAAGTTAGAACTTTAATAAGACGTTTTAACAGATTTAATCAAATATTTGGATTTTTTGGCACTCTCAGATTTTCAAATAGTTGCATCTCAGACAAATGTTGTCCTATCCTAACAAACATACATCAACAGAAAGCTTATTTATTCAGCTTTCAGATGATGTATAAATGACAAAAATAATAATAATAAAAAAAAAGACTTTTATAACTGGTTTTGTAGTCCAGGGTCACATATTACAATCATAATTGGTCAGTGTGGAAATGAAAAAATCTGCATTTTTTTTAATGGAATTTTATAGTGTTTATTAGACCCATATTATATGTAGACCAAACTGTGAATGATCTTTTATTACTTAAACATTAATTGCATTCAGTAACCACATCTTCCAAAATCCATAATTTTTTTTGTCATTCATATTTACCTTCAAAACACTAGCAGTACTAAAGATTTTCCCACTTTTTCCCTAGTTTGCGCTTTTATTGTTTAGAATTATACCAATTTTTACATGGTTAAATTTAACAGTTAGTTAAAATTACTGTTCATAGTGTGCAGGAATATGTAAACACAGTGTATATACAGTATTTATGCACATGATACTGTATGGGAAACTTGTGCACTTTTCGCCACACACTGAACAAGCAAAAGACAGAAGTGTTTTTGTCATTTGTCACTTCCATTTGTAGTTGGCACACATAATCAACTGATGCTTGTGTAAAGAGTTATGATGCAAATGCACTATTTTGAGAAGAGTTAAACTAGTTTTGAATGAAGTGTTTGTTTTTGTGTTACATTTTGCATTTTGTTTGTGTTTTGGTGTTTTTATGAAAGTAGAGTGTAGAGAAAAGAAGCCATAACAGAAGATACAGTAGATACTGTAAACAAATAGCCTTGTTACTGTAAAGAAAAAGTCTATTTATAGTGCTTTTCGCATGAACACTTAATTTTAATGTTTTTTAAGAAGTCTCTTCTGCTCCCCAAGCCTGCATTTATTTGATTCAAAGTACAGCAAAAACAGTAAAATTCTGAAATATTTTTACTATTTAAAATAACTGTTTTCTATTTGAATATGTTTTAAAATGTGATTTCAAAGCTGCATTTTTAGCATTTGTTCAAAAACTTTTGAATGGGTAATAAGTAAATGAGTGGCATTTTGAATTACATTATTTTCTAAACCACACACAAGTTGTTTTGTATCTAATGTAAAGAATGGTTCAGTGTTTTGAAAAACTTTGTATTACAATTAGAGAGTGTAAAAAAAGCAGATAATGCTTGCAGTTTTGCAAGATAGATCTGAAGATGACTTTATGGTTTCACAGAGTGTGCTTCAAGTAACAAGTACTGTAAGAACTATTTAGAAAGCATCATTGTGTTATATATATACTCAAGAAACAAGAATAACACAAACACCTTCAGTAGAATATTGAAGAGCATCAACAGAAAGTCTCAGATGTAATAAACAAGAGAAAAAAAACGTACATACCAAGGAGGGTAAACATAAACAAACAAACAAATAATAATCACAATAAAATAAATAAATGCAAGAATTACAATAAAATACATTTTATAATAATTTAGAAAACAAAAATACTTAAAAAATAATAATTTAATAAATCACTTAATCAATTCATTATAATTATTAAATTAATAAAATATTAGAATGATCTCTGAAGGATCATGTGACACTGAGTCTGGAGTAATGATGCTGAAATTTCAGTTTTGATGACAAGAATAAATTAAATTTTAAAATATATTCAAATATAAAACAGTTATTTTAAATAGTAAAAATATATATATATTTTTTTTACTGTTTTTGCTGTACTTTGGATCAAATAAATGCAGGCTTGGTGGAGAACTTAAAAAAAAAAACATTAAAACTTACAGATGTAATTAACAAGAGGGAAAAAAACTTACATACCAAGGAGGGTAAACATAAACAAACAAACAAATAATAATCACAACAAAATAAATAAATGCAAGAATTACAATAAAATACATTTTATAATAATTTAGAAAACAAAAATACTTAAAAAATAATACTTTAATAAATTACTTATAATTATTAAATTAATAAAACACGATAGGCAATACAAAATAATCCTAATATTATTTTAAGAATTCTTTAAAAATTTTAAATTAGTTAAACAAAAAGATGAATACGAACAAAAAATAAATAAATTAATTAAAGAGCAACAGAAAATCTCACAACAAACAAGAGAAAAAAGAGGGTAAACATAAGTTAAAAAGTAGAAATAAACCTAAAAAAAAATAAAATTTTAACTATGACTTAAAAAAAACCGGAAACATTAATAAGAAGAGGAAATACAAATTACCTGATCAATACAATAATTAAAAATCCATATATATTGTTTCAGGAATTTGTGTAATTGTTTATTACTAGTTAAACAAATAAAAGTGATGTAATAAGTGAGTGTACCTCAACCCAAAACAAGTGATCGAGGCCGAAAACTTTGTTTATGAAGTAAAGATGTGCCACTGCGGTTGTTGCCAGGTCAATGGCGTCACGGGTGACGTCACCGGCGCATCGCACCTATCCTCCTGAATCTGACGCTCTTCTGTTCGTTTCATGACAGCAAGCCGTTATTAAAGCATGTCTACTCCAGCGAGAAGGCGGCTCATGAGAGACTTCAAGAGGTTAGTGTCTTCAGATCAATGTTTTGTGTTGATGTGAGGCCTCACGCGAGCTGTGTTTATACTCCTGACTAGCCTTTAGCAGCGTTAGCAGGGCCTGCGCTAGCAAGACCAGGAACAAGACTTCATCCGTGTTGTTTTTGTCAAAGTACCATAGTAAAATACCACAGTACCTTTTGTCAGGGTCGACAGCATTAGCAGGATTGTTTAGCCCTCGTGGGGTTCACAAATGTTGCGTATGTCTGAGGATACAGTCCTTACTAAACAACCAAAAATAGCATCACAGTAAAATGATTAGATATTAGCATTAGGGACTTACTCGAACTATTTATTTTGATCTAAAATAGACCCACTTTATGTTAAATGTTTTTAACTACTATGTACCTACGTTGAATTCATGTTTAAACTGTAATTGTAGTTATCCTGTAAGTAAGTTACATCTATAATTGCATTTATGTTGACTCTACCTCTTTAGCTCTTTCTTTAAACAAAACCTTGAAATGCTTTTTCCATATTCTTAAAAATAAAAGTGCTTCAATTCCATAGAAGAACCTTTTTTGTCTAAATGGTTCCATAAAGAACCTTAAACATCTGAAGAACCTTTCTGTTTCGCTTCTTTGTGACGAAAGAAGGTTTTTCAGATTATAAAAAGGTAAGAAAGAGATGGTTCTTCTATGGCAAAGCTGTGAAGAACATTTTAAAGCACCTTTATTTTTAAGAGTGTATTGATTATGCTTATTTTATGCAATTAGGTTTATTTTGTGGCTTACACAAAATACCATGTCACCAATTAATTTCAGTTTCATTTTGTTTTACTAGGAAAGGAGTGGTTTTGATGCACAAAGTTGTTTTTATTATCTCTAAAAACAAAAATATTTTATTGAAACCAATATAAATGTGGACTCTGTTGTAAATAATTGCGAAAATGCACCTGTTAAGTTTGAGATTTTGGGTTTTTTTGGTGTTTCATAAAGTGTTTCTTCAGTCTTGTGGAAAGAAAACATCTAAAAGACACTGTTAAGTCTTTCTTTTATAGCACTTTATCTATTTGTGTCAATAGATTTACATATTTTTAAAGTCCAGGAGTTTTTTCTCCGAGACTGAGCCATAAATGTCCACTTCAGTAGCACTTACACACACCAAACTTTACATTTTTATTCCTGTCTATATCCTGAAGGTTTTTTACAGAGGGATTTGTTTATATATAATTTGATTGATTTTATACAACATTTTATTCCCCTAAAAATGGTATAAAAAAATACATGCTTTTCTGTCTGTTTGTATTTTCTGAATTATAGAGTGACGAAATGAGACCCAAAATCCCCTCTATAAACATTTGACTCTAATATGTCTAAAATTAAACAAGAATTTTGAAACGGACTTCATCCAGTGTTTAGATTTTTGTACTAGAAATGCAAATAAGTGCATATTTCATTAAATAATGTCTCATTTGCATATTTAAACCTAACATTTTAGAAAACTTGTAATACAAAAAATGTTTGCAGTTATCAATGTAATCAATCAGCCGAGTAAGGAAGGTGATAACTATTAGTTCATTTTTTTTTACCTATTCATCTGCAGTGTCTCACCTTAACAGATTTTGACATATATATTGAATATATGACCCATAAACTTGTTCATATTTGTTTGCAGACTTCAGGAAGATCCTCCAACTGGTGTGAGTGGTGCACCATCAGAAAACAACATTATGCTGTGGAACGCTGTGATTTTTGGGTATGTTTTCTGTAGTTTGTGTAGTAAATGAGTAACAGCAGAGCATTGCTATGCATGAAGAGATGTGGCTCTGTTACAGAAGTGTTTATGCTTGAAAAACATTAAGATTGTTTCTGTGTTTTTGTTTTCTTGCAGGCCTGTAGGAACTCCTTTCGAAGATGGTGAGCCACTCCTTGATTCCTCCAAATAAATACTAGTTAATAACCATCAACTCAGCATTATTATTGATTTTTCAGGGACTTTTATGAGCTTTGTGGATCTCAGGTTCAACATGCCTGATGTTTTTACTACTAAAGTGTCATTTTATGTCTGCAACTAACTATTGTATTGATTATTATTTATTAGTGCATTTGATGATTATTTCGTCAACTGTTCTCACTATTAACTAGTTGCTTGTTATCATGCATATTACTAGCACATTGGCTGTTTATTAGTGTTTATAAAGCAAATATTAATGCCTTATTCTGCATGAACATATTTTAGATCTTACTAACTATTAATAAGCAGCAAATTAGGAGTTAATTGAGGCAAAAGTTGTGGTTAGTTAGTTGTGAGAATTGGACCTTAAAATATAGTGTTACCATTATTTTTTGATTAGTTTGTTAAAAAAAATCCAATTATTAGTGATTTATTAATTTTTTTTAAAAATAAAAATTAATTATTTTAATAATTGAAATGTTTTAATATTAAATCATTTGTAAAGTAGTTAATTCATATAAACCACTCCCTGCATTGGTAATAAATTAAGTTTTTTTTTTTTTTTTTCATGGTAGTTTAGAAATTCTTTTTTTTTTTTTTTTAATGTCTTATATGGAAAGCATTAGATAATGTTTTATTTTCTGTTAACAACTTTCATCTCTCTCTCGCTCCCTCTCTCTCTCTCTCTTTATATATAGTTTCGATTAAATAAGATTTTCTTCTGCTTATCAAGGCTGCATTTATTTGATCAAAAATACTGAAAAAATATAAAATATTGTGAAATATTATTGCAATTTCAAATAACAGTTATCTATATTAACATACTTTGCAATAGAATTTATTTCTGTGATCAAAGCTGAATTTTAAGCTTTATTACTCCCATCTTTAGTGTCACATGATTTTTCTGAAATCATTCTAATATGCTGATTTATTATCAATGTTAGAAACAGTTGTGCTGCTTAATATTTTTTTGCAAACTGTGATACTTTTTTCAGGTTTTTTTTCCATTTATTTAAAATAGAAATATTTTCCAAGAAAATAGGTCTTTATCATCACTTTTTAATCAATATTAATATAATAGCATCACGGGTGATTATATTAATATAATATTTTTTGTAACCTGTGGTACTCTTTTCAGGATTCTTTGATGAATAATAATAAAAAAATAACAGCATTTAATAAAAATAGAAACCTTTTGTAACAATATACACTACCATTCAAAGTTGTTTTTGAAAGAAATGATTACTTTTATTCAGCAAGAATGTTAAATTGGTGAAAAGTGACTTAAATTGTTAGAAAAGATTTATATTGTATATAACAATAAGTATTTTAAAGGAATATGCACAATATTGCTCTGATACACAGCCATTTGCACATGCATTTTTAATTAAAAAATGCACAGCATGTTCAGTTGCATAAAAATAAAACAGCAACTTTATAATACTTTACATTTCACAGTTGTATCCATAACTGTGCATGCTAGAAACTAATGTGATTATTTCCATTTTGCATAAAGGTTCAAACCTTATAGATAGGTGTAAAATCTGATTACAGAAATCAGTCACTAATTTAATTTGTCTTTGATAATTTAAATGATTGATGAGTAGTTGCAGCCCTAGTCATTTGTAAATCAATTTAGGTAAAAAAGGTAGCTGCTAGATGTTATTTGTGTTCATTTTAATTCTCTCTCTGCAGGAACATTTAAGCTGGTTATTGAATTTTCAGAAGAATATCCAAACAAGCCTCCTACGGTTCGCTTCATCTCCAAAATGTTTCACCCAAATGGTGAGCCTCTAACAGTCTTGTTCTGCAGTAATGATCATCAGTCAGCGTTTGCAGTGTTTCTAAGGAATGATCTTGTGTTTTAGTTTATGCAGATGGCAGTATATGTTTAGACATTCTTCAGAATCGCTGGAGTCCCACGTATGACGTTTCCTCCATCCTGACATCCATTCAGGTGCATAATGGGTTTGTTTTTGTTACACTTTTATTTACAAATGTATTTTATTATTTAATGCCCAGAGCTGGGTAGATTACTTAACATTGAAGTTCATTAATGATTAGATTACATGATAAAAATTGTAGTTAGTGAAGTAATCCAGTTTACCAATTTTAGGTAATGTATTCTGACTACTTTTTAGATTCATTTTAAAATATTTTTTATCTAACTTTTATTAAACATACAATATAGTGATTAAAAAAAAAAACAAAGAGAAACAAAGAAAATATATTCCATTTTTATATCAACGTCATAAAAAGCATTAAACATTACATTACACCAGGGTTTTGCAAACTGGGCTGTAATGCTAGTATTAGTTTATTAATAAGTTAACAATATCCAACAGTAAAAACTACTTCTAAAGCATTTTTAAGTTAAGGCGAGACACTGCAGGTGAATAGGGAAAAAAATTATCAGTAGTTATCACCTTACTTACCCAATTGATTAATTATATTGATAACTGCAAACATTTTTTGTATTGCAAGTTTTCTAAAATGTTAGGTTTAAATATGCAAATTAGGCATTATTTAATGAAATATGTGCTAATTTGCATACATTTCTAATACAAAAATCTAAACACTGGATGAGTTTTTTTGACATATTAGAGTCAAATGCTTTTACACAGGGGATTCGGGGCATTTCATTTTGTTACTCGATACTTCAGAAAAAACATTGAACAGACAGAAAACCATGGGTTTCTTTTAAAATAAAATTTTGTATAAAATCAAGCTAATTACAGTGGTGTGAAAAAGTGTTGGCCCCCTTCCTGATTTATTTTATTTTTTTGCATGTTTGTCACACTTTAATGTTTCAGATCATCAAACAAATTTAAATAGTAATCAAAGATAACACAAAGTAAACACAACATGCAGTTTTTGAATGAAGGGAAAAAAATCCAAACCCACATGGCCCTGTGTGAAAAAGTCTTTGGAACAAAATTACCTCAAGAGTGCAGCGACGACTCATCCAAGAGGCCACAAAAGACCCCACAACAACATCTAAAGAACTGCAGGCCTCTCTTGCCTCAGTTAAGGTCAGTGTTCATGACTCCACCATAAGAAAGAGACTGGGCAAAAATGGCCTGCATGGCAGAGTTCCAAGATGAAAACCGCTGCTGAGCAAAAAGAACATAAAGGTTCGTCTCAGTTTTTTGGGGGGAAAATACTCTGTGGTCTGACGAGACAAAAGTTGAACTTTTTGGAAGGTGTGTATCCCATTACATCTGGCGTAAAAGTAACACAGCATTTCAGAAAAAGAACATCATACCAGCAGTAAAATATGGCGGTGGTAGTGTGATGGTCTGGGGCTGTTTTGCTGCTTCTAGACCTGGAAGACTTGCTGTGATAAATGGAACCATGAGTTCTGCTGTCTACCAAAAAATCCTGAAGGACAATGTCTGGCCATCTGTTGGTGACCTCAAGATGAAGCGAACTTGGGTTCTGCAGCAGGACAATGATCCAAAACACACCAGCAAATCCACCTCTGAATGGATGAAGAAAAACAAAATGAAGACTTTGGAGTGGCCTAGTCAAAATCCTGACCTGAATCCTATTGAGATGCTGTGGCATGACCTTAAAAAGGCGGTTCATGCTCAAACCCTCCAATGTGGCTGAATTAAAATTCCTGCACAGCGCAGTAACAGACTCATTGCAAGTTATCGCAAACGCTTGATTGCAGTTGTTGCTGCCAAGGGTGGCCCAACCAGTTGTTAAGTTTAGGGGGCAAACACTTTTTCACACAGGGCCATGTGGGTTTGGATTTTGTTTTCCCTTCATAATAAAAAACTTCATTCAAAAACTGCATGTTGTGTTTACTTGTGTTATCTTTTGATTAATAAATTAGTTTGATGATCTGAAACATTAAAGTGTGACAAACATGCAAAAAAAACACTTTTTCACACCACTGTATATATGACCAAATCCCTCTGTAAAAACCTTTGATATAGTCAGGAATAAAAATGTAAAGTTAGGTGTGTGTAAGTGCTACTGAAGTGGAGATTTATGGCTCAGTGTAGGAGAAAAAAACTAATTTTGAGAAAACATCCTTTAAAAATATGTATTGTAATTGAAATCTAGTGACACAAATAGATAAAGTGCTATAAAAGAAATACTTACCAGTGTCTTTTAGGTGTTTTGTCTCCACTAGACTGAAAAAACGCTTTATGAAAAAGCAAAAAGCCCAAAATCTCAAATTTGACAGGTGCATGAAAAAAGCGTTTTTGCTTGCAGTGTCTCCCCTTAATCTTAATGTTTAAAAACACATTCATAAAATGAAGTCATTTGACCTGAGCTAATACAATTCAGTTGTGTTTTTTAACTAATGTTTAATATCTAATAACAAATGTAACCATTTGTCATTGTTAATATATTCATAATTCTTTCGCACTTTAATTAGTTTGAAACACTTAAATACAATAAAGTTACAGTATCACATCTTTTTTGGAACTAATTTCCGCTTCAACTATTGTGACATGACAATTAGATACAGTTGTTTGCCTATTTGGTAAAAAGATCTGTCAGTGAAAGCAGAAAAATCATAACATTTAATAGGACCTCTGTGTAACTTTCCACTGACGAGCAAGAGTTAACAATAGGAGTCTTGTGACTTGTGAATGAAATATGAGCTGCATGTATTCTTGATCAGTGCTGAGAGATTGAACACTCATTGAGATTCACACGGTTGTTTTTAGTCTCTATTAGACGAGCCCAATCCCAACAGCCCGGCCAACAGTCAAGCGGCTCAGCTCTATCAGGAGAACAAACGTGAATATGAGAAGAGAGTGTCTGCCATCGTGGAGCAGAGCTGGGTGGACTCATAACGTTATCGTCTGTCACCTCAGACCACAACCATTCATAGGATTATTCACTTCTTTGCAAATGCATTTTACAAAAACCAACAATATTTGTGTGCTTATTTATTTTTTTTAACTGCATGATAAGTTATTGCTAACAAAATCTGAACCATATTGTTGTGGGATCGATGCAGTTGACCTTTTACAACAAATGCAATTTATTGGCAAAGAGTGCAGTCCCTAAATATGTCTGAACCATTGCTAATATATTTGAAAACCGATGCCCGTTTTGCCTTGAAACGCACCTAAAGATCGACTGTGGGAATCATTTTTTGTATGTGTATTTGATGACGCATCTCAATGCTCACGTGTTTATGCTTCAGTTAAAAAAAACAACAATGAGGGCTTGTTCTTCCAAACTGTTTTGAGTTGAGAGAACACGCCAGTAATGGCTGGATGACAGTGCTATCGGGATGTTTTAGTTTTTGTGAATTTATCATAAGAACATTTATACTTCTAATATGCTGTATAAAAGAAAAAAATAAAACATTTTTCAGACTTGGAGTGAAGAGAATGCATTCATTTTTATTGTAGGCCACTATGAAAACATGCATGATTAAAAACGTCTTTAAAAAAAAAAAAATGTTAAAAAAATGACTCATCATATGTACAGCCAGGGATAAAACATTAAAAGTCAAAGATATCTCTTGAATAGGAAATGCTAATGCTCCACAGATCTCAGGCAGTTCTTCATCAGATCCTTGTCAAGTGGATGCTTCTAAAACAGGTTTCCTCCAGGTATCACCTCTGCAGAAAAGACAGAACAGATAGAACTGTAATTGTGTTTGGGTCAGTCATTTCACTCAATGCATGCTGTCCCAGGACTGCAAGGCATCTCTCAACTGTGTGCATAGAAAGGCATTTCTTTCTAGACATTTCCTCCTTTTCTCAAACAATGAAATTAGAAAATGATTAGAGCTGCTTTTCTGTGGAAAAAGTGGTAAATGCTGCAATGTTCTGTCACCAGTTGACTATTTAAATGAAAGTCTAGAAGAGAAGTTGGACATTTTTTTGTACATTTCCAATCAGAGTTTGCAAAAAATCACCATCTTGTTTTCCAATACAAATATCTAAAGATCCTTACATCAACATATGTTCACTTGAGATGCAAACTGAACATAGGCTAGTTAAATACATTTTCAGGCTACCAATATCTGAAGAGTACCTGCCCGAAGGGCTACCAGAGATTTTGAAATTTTGCGAGCCCTGCCAACATTTGTTCACAGGAGCTAAGGAAGCAACGTTTCCTTTCTTTAGCAAAGTAAAACCAGTCTCCTCTTGGTTTATATCTAAATCATCCATTTTTCTTTACAAACCCTCATTTTGAGCTTCTCATTTGTGTCCTTTCGATGGCGCATTCGTCACTTTTGCGTGGTGCAAATTGCATGGTTCAACATTCTAATTTGAAAACATTACTTATGCATTTATAACTGCAGGATAAATGCATTTTTGCCCTGCATTAAGCAGTCTGTATAAATGCATCTAAATGCCACTTCAGATTCAGAATCGGTGCTTCCTCTGCACTGCAAATACACATTTGTTTGGTAACCGCTCTATAGTATATAGTATATCTTATTCAGTGTTGGAGGTAATGCATTACAAGTAACGTGAACTGCGCAATACTTCAAGTAACTAGTAAAACTTTTCAAAAAAGTAACGCCAGTTACTTTTTGTTTCCTTTATGTATTGAATCCCATTTTATTAACCAATGTTGATCCAATGCAACCATACCAACATTTGTGCTTCACTTTTCCAAGATCAATCTTTTAGTCTATGCTGTTTTCCATTGACGGACAGAACTTGGCCAACATTATTAGTAGCACCTGCCATTCAATAATCACAATCAACTTTGTCACTTTTGATATGAAACAAAGTTTCAAATTAGAGCTCTAGAAAGATGCATTTTGCTAGATATATGCATCAGAGTTATTCTAACAAGAACTACTTTTCAATTACTTTTTGTCTCCTTTATGTATTTAATCCCATTGTATTAACCAATGTTGATCCAATGCAACCATACTATGGAGAAAAACTTACATTTGTGCTTCATTTTTCTCATTGCTGAAGAGTGTTGAACTTCCTTTTCCTCCAGTTCCACTGTACAGACGTGAATTTACTTTTCCTTCAGTCTTAGGCTTATTCCTTTCAATTTTTAGTGTTAAAAGGTCTTTTACATTTGCTAAAAAACACTTTTTATATTAAAAACAAACAAGCAAGCCCTGCCCAATTTAAAAAATCAATGCAGAAGTAACGCAAAAGTAATGCAACGCACTACTTCCCACAAAAAAGTAACTAAGTAATGTAATTAGTTACTTTTTTTAGGGAGTAAAACAATATTGTAATGCATTACTTTTAAAGGTAATTTCCCCAACACTGGTCTCACTATTCAAATTGAATTTATGTTTTAGAATAATTTGAAACAAAAGATGCATACATTTAATTAGGTTAGAAAACTGACTTATAAAGTTCTGAATAAATAATACATTTTAACTTATTGGAAATAGGCTTATTGGAAAACCACCGCTCAGAATATGAAGAATATCAAAAGCTGTCCATGGAAGTCCTAAACCTTTCAAAGTACCAATGCAATCACACACTCAGCAAAATATCATCTAATTATCATTTATAAACTTATATTTCCAATACATATCTCTAATTAAACTCAAGTCCTTGATTTGTGTTGTTTGTTGACCACTAATAATTTTTATTTATGTAAATGTTAGGTGTTAGATCATCCAAAAATAAAAGCGGTCATGATTTACTCATCCTCATGTCATTCCAAACCATGACTGTCTTTCTTATGTGAAGAGATTTTGTAGAAGTTTCAGCTGTTTTTATACATTCTCATTAAAGTCAATTGGCTTCTTAAGTTTTAAAGGATAAGTTAGCAGATTTTCAACCAGCTTTTTGACATTTTTTGGCAAAAAGTATCCATGAAGTACTGATTTGAAAACAATTTAACATTTCTACTGCATAGATTGCCAAGCTACATATTGCAAGCCATGTAAGCTTTAAAAAGGACTTTTACTTTTATATTCTAATAGTATAATATAATAGTAATTAACTGGTAGTCTTCTGAAGCAAAACGATCACTTTGATGCACAAATAATTAAGGAAGCCTGCTTGTACTATGGGATAAAAAAGTAAATAATCTCACAATTCTGTAAGACTTTACTAAAAAGATATAAAGTCAGAATTGTGACTTTTGTCCTCGCAATTCTGAGTTTACGTCACAATTCTGCCTTTCTTATGTCGTAATTTGCAGTAATATGGAATAGAAGACATTAACTTGCAACTCTGAAAACAAGTTGATTTATTTCTCCCTGTGGTGGATACGACCTTCCATAGGTAAAACATGTGTCAGCTTCAATGCATTTTAAAAGAAGGACTGGTTGAGCAATAGCGGGACTGTTTACCTTCTGTTGTTGCTCTTTGATTATTTCATCTCTGGTCTTAAAAACAGGAGCGTCCTCTACAACAACCCCCTCTGCCATCTTGCTCACCTTCTCCAGCAAGACTGGATCATACCTACAAATGAAGAGCCACAACACCTACAGCTTTAGAGTTGGTTTTTAACATTCTGCAATGTTCACAATGCCTGAAACTAGATGAATCAACAGCAATTACAGCTTTAGTCAAGAGGTGAGGTCCATTAAAAATGGGGAGAAATGTTGTGGGAGTTACATTTTTGACATGATAGTCATAGAAGTATCATTTTTATGTTCTTGAAATTGATCTCTTCTGCTCAACAAGACATTCTCTCAAAAATAGCAAAAACAGTTACATTTTTTAAATGATAGAGAAGTATTCGGTGCATAGAATGCAACTAATTTTAAATGTTTTTGAAATAATTATTTTCTGCTCAACGAGACATTTTTTCAAAAATAGCAAAAAGTTACATTTTTGCATAGATTGTATTCAGTGCACAGATTTTAACTACAGTTTAATGTTTTTGAACTAATCTCTTTTGCTCAACGAGACATTCTCTTAAAAATAGTAAACACGGTTCATTTTTTGACATGATAGTCAGAAATATTCAGTGCATAGAATGCAACTATCATTTTTAATGTTTTGGAAATTAATATCTTCTTGTGAACAAGACATTCTCTCAAAAATAAAGTAAAAACAGTTCATTTTTGACATAATAGTCATAGAAATATACAGTGCATGGAATGCAACTATCATTTATGTTTTTGAAACTGTCTCAATGAGCAAAAGAGATTATTCTCCTAAGAATACAGCAAAAACTTACATTTTTGACATGACAGCAATAGAAGTATTCAGCGCATAGAATGCAATTATAATTTTTAATTTTTTTTAAATGAATCTCTTCTGCTCATTGAGACATTTTCTCAAAAATACAGTAAAAACTGTTCATTTTTTGACATGATAGTCATAGAAACATTTAGTGCATAGAATTCAACTATACTTTTTAATGTTTTTTTAAATTGTATCAATGAGCAAAAAGGGTTATTCTCTTAAAAAACAGCAAAAACTGTTCATTTTTTACACGATAGTCATAGAAACATTAAGTGCATAGAATGCAATTATATTTTTTTATGTTTTAGAAGTTAATCTCTTCTGCTCATTGAGACATTTTCTCAAAAATACAGTAAAAACTGTTCAAGTTTTGACATTACAGCCATAGAAGTATTTACTGCATAGAATGCAACTATAATTTTTAATGTTTTGGAAATTAATCTCTTCTGCTCAACGAGACAATCTCTCAAAAATACAGTAAAAACTTACATTTTTGACATGATAGTCAGAAATATTCAGTGCATAGAATGCAACTATAATTTTTAATGTTTTTAGAATAAATCTTTTCTGCTCAACAAGACATTCTCTCAAAAACAAAGTAAAAACAGTTTATTTTTGACATGATAGTCATAGAAATATTCAGTGCATAGAATGCAACTATCATTTTTAATGTTTTTGAAACTGTCTCAATGAGCAAAAGAGACATTCTCTCAAAAATACAGTAAAAACTTACATTTATGACATGATAGTCAAATTATATTTGCATTCTATGCACTGAATATTTCTGTTTTTGAAAATGTCTCAATGAGAAAGAGATTATTCTCCTAAAAATACAGCAAAAACTGTTACATTTTTGACATGACAGTAATAGAAGTATTCAGTGCATAGAATGCTACTATAATTTTTAATGTTTTTGAAACTCTCAATGAGCAAAAGAGACATTCTCTCAAAAATACAGTAAAATCTTACATTTATGACATGATAGTCATTGCACTGAATAATACCTCTTAGAATGCGACTATATTTTTTTAATGTTTTTAGAATAAACCTCTTCTGCTCAAACGAGACATTCTCTCAGAAATACAATAAAAACAGTTCATTTTTGACATGATAGTCTTTAGTATTCAGTGCATAGAATGTAACTAAATTTGTTGTTTTTTAAATTAATCTGGTCTGCTCATTGAGACATTTTCTCAAAAATACAGTAAAAACGGTATTATCACAATTTCAAATAAATGTTTTCTACGTGAATGAATTGTAAAATATAACTTCTGTGATGCAAAGCTGAATTTTCAGAATCAGTGCAGCCTTCAGTGTCACATGATCCTTTAGAAATCATTGTAATATACTAATTTTAATATTTATTTATACTCAGTTATTAGTAATGGTTTGCATTATTGTAAATAGTTTTGTTGTTAATATTTGTGTAACTTTTGTCATACTAATTTGTTAATCACAGCGTTACGTTTTTGTTTATATCTCCACCCGTTTTCATGACTTGATAATAGTTTATTATATAAAGGTAAATGATGTCAACAGTGCTTTTATTCTGACCTGCAGCCCAGAAACACGTGGTTCGCCCAAACCATGGATAAGGCGAGCAGATGATCGAGGTGAGGATCTTCATAGTCGTTGATGTTTCTGAAAATAAACTCCCTCCTGCATTTCCAGTGTTTCTCGCTTTCAGAAATGCTCCGAAACGTCTCAACTAAATCAGACAACTGCCTGTTTTGTCCGATGAAATCTTCGACGTCCGTAGTCGCCATGTTTGGGCGGAGCGATACTCCTCTTCTTCCGTTCCTGGCGGAAGCACATAAAGGTACACATCGCGACCTAGCGTTTCCAAAAGTACAGTACCGCGGAAAGAAGAATCACAACATTCGAGCTTTCCTGTTTTGTCATTGCCCATTCTCAAAGTCTTTTTGGTCAAAAGTTACCATATTAATATCTTTATGTTGTAACAAAATGATAGAAATGACAGAACCTATAATTTTTTTGTCTGACTTTCATTCTAAAGACAGTAATCTTGTCCATACTGTATTATTGCTTTGTCTTCTGGGTAAATTTCACCTTCATAAAGCCAGAACCATTCATTGTAAACCTAACTTTAGATTGTTTTCATCTGATTTAAAGTCTTTTTTTGCCTCTTTTAAGAATATGTCGAAACCATTGAACTCAAAGGCCTTTAAAACTTTTAAAATTGTCGAGTCAGTTATACAACATCTTTGAGGTAATTTTTTTTCTATCCCTTTCAATTTTGTGTAATATATTGTAAGTGATGATGTCCGTATGCCCCGTGTTACATTGTCATTGTTGTAATATATAAATGTGCAATAAAAAAAAAAAGCTAGAGATAAAAAAAAAAAAAACATTCGAGCTTTCATTATACATTTTTGTACAGTGTTGGGGAAACGCATTACAAGTAACGCAAGTTCCGTAATAATATTACCTTTTCCAAGGAACTAGTAAAGTAACGCATTACTTTTTAACTGACAAGAAAATATCGGAGTTACTTTTTCAAATAAGTAACGCCAGTTACTTTCCCCCCATTTATTGATTAAAAGCTCTCCTGTCTTCTGAGTAATTTGTTACTTTAGTTCTAGAATAAATGTGAACATGCATTAATTCATCTCACTCACTAAAAAACAGATTCAGTGTTCTTCAAAATGAATAAAAACAGTTAAATTCAACACAAACCTGCAATAATTTAAAAGTTAAATAATACAAATATCCTTTATGTATTTAATCCCATTTTATTAACCTGCGATGATCCAATTCATCCATACTAATAAGCAAAAATTACTCAAGACAATCTAACATTTGTTTCCCTTTTTTATTGCTAAAGAGTTGCCATTTTTTCGTCAATTTACTTTTCTCTAAGCCTGAGGCTTTTACATTTGACAAAAATAGACTTTTTATATTCACAACAAACAAGCAAGCTCTGCCCAGATTTAAAAAGTAACGCAAAAGTAGCGTAACGCATTACTTTCCATAAAATGTAACCAAGTAACGTAATTAGTTACTTTTTTAGGGAGTAACTCAATATTGTAATGCATTACTTTTAAAAGCAATTTCTTGTTATGTATTATGTATATATGGTTTGGGTTCATCATACGTTTAAACTTTTCGTCAAACAGACGCGAGGCTGTGTGGGATATAGACGTACAGTCAGTAGGTTGAACTGTCTTAAAGAGATAGTTGACCCAAAATCTTAAATTCTGTCATCATTTACAGTCAGTGCTGGATTTACGGAAGGCATTTTTTGCAGATTTTAAATAAAACAATTTAATTCTAAAAAGCTATAAGCAAAATATGTTCCAAAATTGAAATTTTGAAACACAGCAAAATAATCTGCCAGTGAGGTAAGAAAAATAAACTTGTTTTCTGTTTGGATTGGCAGATTATTTAGCCTTAAATCCTTTTTGTTTTTAGAATTTTTAGATATTTTGGAAAGAAAATCTAAGTAGGAAAGGCATTTTTTGCAGTCTTTACATGTAATGTAGTGATTCCCCTGAGATTTTAGGGAACAAATTGATAATTAAATTACACATTTGCACGTTCATGGTTCTCTGATGCTGGTTAATTATCATTATATATAATTGTCATATATATATATATATATATATATATATATATATATATTTATTTTTTTTATTTTTTTACTATTTATTTAATTTTGCATTTATTACCTTGATGGACTCCATTGACACCTTGCACAAGGAGAGCAAGACACAAAAGGTCATTGCTAAAGAGGCTGGCTGTTAACAGAGCTCTGTGTCCAAGCACATTAATAGAGAGGCGAAGGGATGGAAAAGGTGTGGTAGAAAAAAGTGTACAAGCAATAGGGAGAACCGCACCCTGGAGAGAATTATGAAACAAAACCCATTCAAAACTGTGGAGGAGATTGACAAAGAGTGGACTGCAGCTGGAGTCAGTGCTTCAAGAACCACTACGCACAGACATATGCAAGACATGGGTTTCAGCTGTCGCATTCCTTGTGTCAAGCCACTCTTGAAAAACAGACAGCGTCAGAAGCGTCTCGCCTAAAGACAAAAAGGACTGGACTGCTGCTGAGTGGTCCAAAGTTATGTTCTCTGATGAAAGTAAATTTTGCATTTCCTTTGGAAATCAGGGTCCCAGAGTCTGGAGGAAGAGAGGAGAGGCACAGAATCCACGTTGCTTGAGGTCCAGTGTAAAGTTTCCACAGTCAGTGATGGTTTGGGGTGTCATGTCATCTGCTGGTGTTGGTCCTCTGTGTTTTCTGAGGTCCAAGGTCAACGCAGCTGTATACCAGGACATTTTAGAGCACTTCATGCTTCCTGCTGCTGACCAACTTTATGGAGATGCAGATTTCATTTTCCAACAGGACTTGGCACCTGCACACAGTGCCAAAGCTACCAGTACCTTGTTTAAGGACCATGGTATCCCTGTTCTGAATTGGCCAGCAAGCTCATCTGACCTTAGGAGGAAGATGCGATATGCCAGACCCAACAATGCAGAAGAGCTGAAGGCCACTATCAGAGCAACCTGGGCTCTCATATCACCTGAGCAGTGCCACAGACTGATCGACTCCATGCCACACCGCATTGCTGCAGTAATTCAGGCAAAAGATTGCTGTACATGTTCATACTTTTCAGTTGGCCAAGATTTCTAAAAATCCTTTCTTTGTATTGGTCTTAATTAATATTCAAATTTTCTGAGAAACTGAATTGGGGTGTTCATTAGTTGTCAGTTATTATCATTAAATTTAAAAAAAATAAACACTTGTAATATATCAGTCTGTGTGGAATGAATGCAGTTTCACTTCTTGAATGGAATTAGTGAAATAAATCAACTTTTTGAAGATATTCTAATTATATGACCAGCACCTGTATGTAAACATCTTTTATGTGAAATATCATTTTCAAGTCAGTACTAAATAAACAATAACATGCATTTTGTATGATCCCTCTTATTTAGTAAAATAATGAACATTTTGCAGATTCTGCAAGGTGTGTAGACTTTTGACAACTGTATGTTTTCCGTCACTAGGATGTTTTTTATTTTATTTAATTTTTTAAGAAACATGCACTTTCAAAGTTGCTCCACAACAATGCTGTGTTAATAAAAAACAAGACTTTTTTCCACATGCTTCATTCTATGATAAAATCAGATATGTTTGCATGCTGCTTCATTTGCATGTCACATCATTATTATAATTTGTGTGATAGTTTTCTTTACCCCTTTTCTTTTAATCTGCACGAGACACTGAAACAGATTGCTGTGGCAAAATAATGGCATGTTTTATATGACTTGGGGGGAAAAATCTGATGAGTCGTCTGCTTGGTCAGACGAACGCTATAATTTGGAACACAAATGTGCTTCAGCTGCAAGATTGCGGTCCTCAAGAGAAAGATTATTTACAACATCCATTATAGTCTAATATGAGTCATATCGCTAGAGTTGAGGAAGCGGTTCTGACTGTTACATCACTCAAACGCTTCAAAGTAACAAGAGGCAGATCTTCAGGCTGGGATATACAAGCAAACCCAATGACTTTGATTTTTTTTATTTTTTACCATCAACATTCTCAGTTTGATGATATGAATGGAATTAGTGAAATAAATCAACTTTTTGAAGATATTCTAATGATATGACCACCTGTATGTTTTAGTAGTGTTTTAGTGCTACCAAAACATTACTGTCACTACCGAAAATGTGCAGTCATGACAGAAACATGGGATGTTTTGTCAAAAATAAAGTATACTGAATTATCAACTAGGATGTTATGATAGTTTCTGGTTCAATGCATATTCAAATTAATGAATCCTTAACTTTGAAATCAGTATGATCAACTTTTGGATTACAAAATACAACAAATCTCATAAATTACACTTAATTGTTATGGAGTTACCTCTACAAATTGTTTAATAAAATAGCAAAAAATATATATTTATAATCTAGATATAAGCAAAATCTTAATAGGTTAATATAACCCTGTTTTGTGTGTTTTAGTGACAAATTTGGTGAGAGGACAAATATTTCAAAACTTTCTTTCTTAGAATTATCTGCAGTTACTAGGCTATAAATGTGTTATACAACTTGCATACGTACACATTTTTTTTGGAAAAAGGCTGTAGAATGGTCTGCATATCAAGGTGACATGCTTTTTTGTAAATATAAGCATTCCCCAAAAGTATTTGGGTTGCATAAAAGTGTGTGAAACAGCCTTTTGGGTGTTTTTTTTTTTTTTTTCAGTGGATGCCTGTGGAGAATCACTACACTTGACTAGACCTGTTGTTTTTGTCAAATGTGATGCTCAAGAAGTGTTTATATTTGATATTTGTGTCACTTCAGAGTATAGTGACAAAGGGCAACACAAAATCCTTTTTCGGTGGAAATAAACAAAATTTTAATGTAGTTATGCATTTTTTTGTATGTTTTAGTCGTGTTTGAGTGATGTGAAAATATACTGAATTATTAACTAGAATGTTATGATAGTTTCAATGCATATTCAAACTTTTTTTGTATTTTTTTTGGATACAAAATACAACAAATCTCATAAATGACACTTACTTGTTCTGGATTTACCTGTACAAATTGTTTAATAAAATAGCAAAAAATATATATTTACAATCTAGATACAAGCAAAATCTTAATAGGTCAATATAACCCTGTTTTGTGTGTTTTAGTGACAAATTTGGTGAGAGGACAAATATTTCAAAACTTTCTTTCTTAGAATTATCTGCAGTTACTAGGCTATAAATGTGTTATACAACTTGCATACATACACATTTTTTTGGAAAAAGACTGTAGAATGGTCTGTATATCAAGGTGACATGCTTTTTTTGTAAATATGAGCATTCCCCAAAAGTATTTGGGTCGCATAAAAGTGTGTGAAACAGCCTTTTGGGTGTTTTGTTTTCAGTGGATGTCTGTGGAGAATCACTACTCTTGACTAGACCTGTTGTTTTTGTCAAATGTGATGCTCAAGAAGTGTTTATATTTGACATTTGTGTCACTTCAGAGTCCAAATATGTTTTGGAGCCTTTTATTTATATCCTACTTTGTTTACATGTCAAACGCTGATTGTGTTTGTGTTCTAATCGTCGAGTTAAAAATCTAAGTTGCTCGGCTGAACGAGGGGGGAAAAAGGTGAAACTGAAGATGTCATATTTGTTGTGTCAAACAGCATTTCCTCCTTCGTGTTTGTCCATGGCTCCCCCCATCGGATCTACTGTAAAATGGTCGATTATTTTTGCGAACCGCCCCGTTCACTCATTTGAGGAGAGAAGCCGCTGACTTTCTTCTTCATGCTCGCTTCTTGATGGACATTTTCAAACTTGACAGGTAACGCAAAGGGCTTTCACCGCGTTTTTCTCCGCCGTATGTGATGCTTCCGAGCGGGAGCGGGGGTTTCTTCGCTCGCTGCTAACGGAAATTTTTGGTACGTCATTAATATGGCGCCAAAAGAGTTATAAGTGTGAGCTTATGTTGCTTTAGCTTGATAGATGCCTCACCTCAGCCGGTCCTGTTCACGCAGGCAATAAAAATACGAAACGTTAAACGCCTCACCTGACGGAACGGAAATTTAGACGAGCGTCGCGATTGTAAACGCTCCTGCGATGGCTTGTCGCGTCAGTGCGCCTCACTTTGCAGGATTGTGAGGAAACGCTTCTCCTCAAAAACAATTTGGTGGATGACGAACCGCTAAGCCGCCGTAATAAGTGTACAAACGGCGATTTGGGCAAGTCAGCGGCGTAGGAAGAAGAAGCCATCGCGGAGAGCCGTACTATGCCGCGGGATGGCCGCTGTTGTGGATTAAACCCGCCGACAGTAACTTTTATTTCGGGCTGCGGAGGGGAAATCGCCCTCGGTGCTGTCAAACGGACGCGGGGAGCTACATGTGCCTGGCCTCAGATGATCCCCTGAATTCTGTCCGCTCTTGTGCATCGAGGACATCACGCCCTCTTGTGCAAACCGCAAATAAGGTAAAGCGAAAGAACGTGTGCCATCTTTTCCGTTACATGCAGTTTGGGGCTAGATCAAGTTTGGCCGAATTCTGGCAAGTTCTAGCGTTACAATCTCGTTGTGCGATTGCAAACCTGTCTGTTTTCGACTTGTCCGTCATTATTGATCAACTCTTCTGCTGTGCAACTGTACGTTAGTTCTTTGGCCGCTTTTTACTCCAGCGGGCTGCGGCTGCTAATGCCAAAGTTGTGTGGAAGTGCAGGGCGCTGAAGCCCAACGCAGATCGTTTTGTTTAAACTCAAATCAGAGGTTTGTTTTTGTAACATGCTAAGTTGTGAGCACTGAATGGCCTGGCATGCTTCTATGAACAGATTCACAAACACCCTGCGGGTCATCTGCCACGCCCCCTACAGTCTGCTGCTGCTCACGGCACGCTCTGCCAGTGACGTCACGCTCTGGGGGCGTGGCTGCGTTGAGGGGCGGGAAAACATGTTTTATATTTTGTACCTCAGTCTGATCTTCACTCTCAGTGCTGTGAAAAATACTTTATTAGGTGGAACTGCGTTTTAATAATGTTGTTTAGCTTTAGAGTTTATGGAACAGAAACTGAATGCATGTGGTTAGTTGACATCAAATGTCAATCAGTGCTGTATGTTGACTACCTTTACCAGTTACCCTGCTTAAAATTGCCAGATTTTTATAGGTTTAAAGGGGGGCGCGACCAAAAAAGTTTGAGAACCACTGTGGTAGACTACCAGCTAAAACCAGCTGTTTGCAGCTTAAACCAGATGAGGCTGGTTGGCTGGTTTTAGCTGGTCAACCAGGGTTGTTTTAGCTGGTCTTAGCTCATCAGAAGGCTGGTTTTAGAGACGTTTTTGCCACTTTAACTGGTAGACTACCAGCTAAAACCAGCTGTTTACAGCTTAAACCAGATGAGGCTGGTTGGCTGGTTTTAGCTGGTCAACCAGGGTTGTTTTAGCTGGTCTTAGCTCATCAGAAGGCTGGTTTTAGAGAGGTTTTTGCCACTTTAACTGGTAGACTACCAGCTAAAACCAGCCTGGCCTGGCTGGAAGACCAGCTAAAACCAGCTACTTACAGCTTAAACCAGATAAGGCTGGTTGGCTGGTTTTAGCTGGTCAACCAGGGTGGTTTTAGCTGGTCTTAGCTCATCAGAAGGCTGGTTTTAGAGAGGTTTTTGCCACTTTAACTGGTAGACTACCAGCTAAAACCAGCCTGGCCTGGCTGGAAGACCAGCTAAAACCAGCTACTTACAGCTTAAACCAGATGAGGCTGGTTGGCTGGTTTTAGCTGGTCAACCAGGGTGGTTTTAGCTGGTCTTAGCTCATCAGCAGGCTGGTTTTAGAGAGGTTTTTGCCACTTTAACTGGTAGACTACCAGCTAAAACCAGCCTGGCCTGGCTGGAAGACCAGCTAAAACCAGCTACTAACAGCTCAAACCAGATGAGGCTGGTTGGCTGGTTTTAGCTGGTCAACCAGGGTGGTTTTAGCTGGTCTTAGCTAGGGCTGCACGATATATCGAAGAATTATCGTTATCGCGATAACAGTCTACGCTATATTGGTATCGCAGAGAGTTGCGATAAATGGCATTTAATTGGTTTAATTTCTTTACAAAACTTTCGCTAGGCTAACTACTGCACAGACTACTGCAGTGTGACAGGTTCGCCTTTCTCTCTAACATTACATAACCATTTAAACTTAATCTTTATATTATTCCCTTTAATTAACTTTTGAGATATTAGCCGTCAATCACTCCCTGTCATTGACACTGCGCTCCGCTGAACTAGGAACCGGCTGTTTTTTTCTCTCAACTATCCTCTGTTCCGAATCTGCACAAACTGCATTGCAATTCGGTGTGTGTGATATGACGATGTTTTATTTCGTGTTAGAGCGCGCGCATTCTGTCAAATACAATTCTGCCGCCTCAGTCTTAATATAGGCTACTGTACAACGCGGCACACATTCAAATCAAATGATAACTCGGCTGCAGAGGACCGCTCACGCATAGGCATCATTTCCACTGTGGGGACACGCTTTTTTCTAAATCCCGTTTGTGTCCTGCCACTTCCAAAACAAGGTTTTGTTAAAGTAATCTATTGTATTGTAGAATGGACGCTATGCACTGCTGAGAGTTTCGCGCGGTCGTCAAAACGAAACCAAAAGTAACACGCGCACGCGCATTCAAATACAGTTTTAATACCCCATGTTTAGAGAGCGAACCCACAATGCGCGCAAATTAGTCTATATAACTTAGGCTGTTATTAATATGTGGGCTATATATTAAGTTTTGTAGTTGTCTATAACTGTATCATGCTTCAAAAATTCGGTCTCTATTTGCACTTTGAATATTGTTAAAGAACAGACATCACTGCAGACTATGAAAAGGCTACTATAAGACAAGCTAATAAGATTGTTTGTGATTCAACACACATTTTGTACACAGAATATGAGTTGTTGCCTTCTGGGAGGAGGTTTAGAGTTCATTATTGTAGAATGAATAGATTTAAAAATTCATTCATCACTGTGTCTATAAAGTGGTTCAATAATTGTAGTATGGAGCTGTAAAATTTCATTTTTATTTATTTATTTTTATTGGGGTTATGTATTTATCTATTTATTGTTGTGTTATTTGTATTGTTATTGGTGTGCTTTGTTTGTCTGTCAGTTGATTGCAGCATGGGTGATGGGCCCAAGACAAATTTCCCTGCGAGGGACAATAACGTTTACCTTGCCTTGAAACAGTAGCCTACTTTGATTATGGCTGCATTTATTGTCTAAATGACTAAGAAAGAACTGGGTTGTTTATTTTGTTATTTATACTGTAGATTCTTTAAAAATGCAGTGGTTATCTCCAATTTTAATGGCTCTACCTATAATAGAGAAAATAAACATCTTGTTGATGTACTCATATTTTCTATTAAGTTAGATTTAAGTTAGGTTTTTGCCACTTTAACTGGTAGACTACCAGCTAAAACCAGCCTGGCCTGGCTGGAAGACCAGCTAAAACCAGCTACTTACAGCTTAAACCAGATAAGGCTGGTTGGCTGGTTTTAGCTGGTCAACCAGGGTGGTTTAAGCTGGTCTTAGCTCATCAGCAGGCTGGTTTTAGAGAGGTTTTTGCCACTTTAACTGGTAGACTACCAGCTAAAACCAGCTACTTACAGCTTAAACCAGATAAGGCTGGTTGGCTGGTTTTAGCTGGTCAACCAGGGTGGTTTTAGCTGGTCTTAGCTCATCAGCAGGCTGGTTTTAGAGAGGTTTTTGCCACTTTAACTGGTAGACTACCAGCTAAAACCAGCCTGGCCTGGCTGGAAGACCAGCTAAAACCAGCTACTTACAGCTTAAACCAGATAAGGCTGGTTGGCTGGTTTTAGCTGGTCAATCAGGGTGGTTTTAGCTGGTCTTAGCTCATCAGCAGGCTGGTTTTAGAGAGGTTTTTGCCACTTTAACTGGTAGACTACCAGCTAAAACCAGCCTGGCCTGGCTGGAAGACCAGCTAAAACCAGCTACTTACAGCTTAAAAACCAGATGAGGCTGGTTGGCTGGTTTTAGCTTGTCAGCAGGCTGGTTTTAGAGTGGTTTTTGCCACTTTACCTGGCAGACTACCAGCTAAAACCAGCCTGGCCTGGCTGGAAGACCAGCTAAAACCAGCTACTTACAGCTTAAACCAGATAAGGCTGGTTGGCTGGTTTTAGCTTGTCAGCAGGCTGGTTTTAGAGTGGTTTTTGCCACTTTACCTGGCAGACTACCAGATAAAACCAGCCTGACCTGGCTGGGAGACCAGCTACTTCCATCTTAAACCAACCAAAACCAGCCAACTAGCCTAGGCTGGTTTTAGCTGTTTTTTTTCAGCAGGGTATTCTCCTTTTACTTTTGGAATTCAGCTGAGACTAATCTATGTTTTTATTTAACTTTAAGTAAACTTTAAAGAAGTATGACCAGTCTTAAAGAAAAATATTAGGTTACTGACTTTTAAGACTGGGCTAAATCTTTTATGCAACTGGCCTCTGAGCTGTTTCAACTAAAAGAAACTTGCACTTACTGATCTTAAAATACATCAGTGCCTTTTTGTCTTTAAGATGGATTTTTTGTAAGTCATGTTTCTAAAAAATTACTTAAATGTCCTAATTGAGCTATGGCCTAATCCTGACTTAGTCTAAACCCTGTCTGTGAAATCAGGCCCAAGTGTCTTAAGTGCTGTAGATCAAACAGTAGATCATGGCATTGTAGATTACTTAAAAATTCCTGGGATTTGGTGTTTTTTGTGTCCCCAGTAAATATCATGATGTTATTGCCTTAGAGTTTTCAATGTAACATCTTTTGAAGCATCGTTTTTAAGCATATTCTAAACATTTTACAGCATTTTAAACCACCAAATATCACCATTTTTCCATTGCTCACCCTTTTAAGGTGAATGGATCATTCCCAGTATGTGCCTTTCAGACATAAAACTTAAAGTGAACACATTTTTAAAAATCAATTCTTGTGTAATTATAATAGGGAGATGTGAAACATGAAAAATATTTTTGGTCAATCTTAGGTATATAAATTCAAGGATAAATTTACTAAATGTGTCCACTCTGTTAGGTTTTCTGACTTAACAGGGTGGACACTAACAGAGTGGACATTTTGACCTAAACTTAGTCTCTATGTTAAGACAGAGTCTTAAAAACTAGTCTGACTAACTAGAGGTTAATCAATGGGTTTTTTGGATTCAGCCGAGACTAATCTATGTTTTTATGTAACTAAATTATAAAAAGTAGGACCAGTCTTAAAGAAAAATGTTAGATGACTAACTTTTAAGACTGGGCTAAATCTTTTATGCAACTGGCCTCTGAGCTGTTTCAACTGAAAGAAACTTGCACTGACTGATCTTAAAATACATGAGTGCCTTTGTTTGGTCTCAGGATGGACCCTAGTAATGTTTTTTTCTAAGGCATGTTTGCAAGTAAAACTTACTTAAATGTCCTAATTGAGCTATGGCCTAATCCTGACTTAGTCTAAACCCTGTCTGTGAAACCAGGCCCAAGTAAAGGATTCATGTAGTAAATGTGTCCACCCTGTTAGGTTTTCTGACTTAACAGGGTAGACACTAACAGAGTGGACATTTTGACCTGAAATCAGCAAAAAAAAAAAAAAAATTTGAAATGATACTTTTAGTTGATAGTTGACCACATCATATTGGAGATATATAAAACAGACAATTAAAAAAACAGAGGCTCTCTGTCACCTTCCCCAGTT